>NC_081407.1:356623590-356929090 GCF_030272615.1 Cryptomeria japonica | reverse complement strand
CTTCCACTTGAGCATACCCTTTGCAAACTAACCTTTCTTTATGTTGGATTATCTTGCCTTCTTCATTCATCTTATTCTGGTAGGCCCACTTGGTACCTATGACATTCTTGTCTGTCAGTCTAGGAACAAGTTCCCATGTTTGATTTTTCTCAATTTTTTTCAACTCTTCATCCATGGCATCTCCATTTCTCAATTCTTCTAGCTTCATCAAAATTTTTGGGTTCTAATTCTGTCATGAGGTAGAAATTTACCTGATCATCATTCCGAGCTAGTCTTCTTCTGGTCTGCGCACCTTCATTTTTATCTCTTATGATTTGTTCTTCCGGATGGTTCTTCTGCACATACCGGTTGGAGTTTTTGTTTAGTTTTTCTTCTACTGCTCCATTGCTAGTTTGATCTTCATGCTCATCATCTGAAGCATCAATATAGGGTTCCAGTGTAGATTCTTTCTTATGTAGGTCTTCATCTATTCTCACATTTATACTATCAACCATTTTTCTCAATTTCTTGTTGTAACATTTGTAGGCTTTGATATTGGTTGAGTAACCCAAGAATATTCCTTCATCACTTTCGGAATTAAAACTTCCTAATCCATCAACATCTTTCTTGATGAAGCAATTACTTCCAAAAACTCTAAAATGCTTGAGTGATGGTTTATGGTTGTACGATAACTCATAAGGAGTCATTCTACTATTCACTCTTAGTTGTACCTGGTTTAATATATAGACAATAGTGTGAACTGCTTCCTTCCAATATGTATCTGGTATGCTAGCCTCATTCAACATTGTTCTAGCCATTTCCTTTACTGTCCTATTCTTCCTTTCTGCCACACCTTTTTGCTATGGTGTTCTTGTTGTTGAATATTGTCTTTGGATTCCATATTTCTCATAGTAGTCAATAAACTCATTTGAAGAATATTCTCTACCCCTGTCACATCTTAAACACTTTAACTGGTGTCCACTATTATTTTCAACCATCCTTCTAAAAATATTGAATCTTTCAAATGCCTGTGATTTTTTATGCAAAAATGTCACCCAAGTCATCCTTGAGTAGTCATCAATTAATAGCATGAAGTATCTCTCACTGGTCAGAGCCCTTGTTCTTGATGGCCCACACAAATCTGTATGTACTAATTCTAGAGGTCTTGAGGTATTGTACTCTTTTGTTTTGCAACTTACTTTGATTTGCTTGCCTCTAATACATTCATCACAAAAAGTACTTGCTGGTTTTGTTATTTGTGGAATGTTTCTTACATACCGGTTCTTGATTATCTTCACTAGATTATCAAAGTTTGCATGGCCTAATCTCTGGTACCACAACCAAATTTCATCAACCTATCCCATCATGCATTGGGACTCAAGATATTCCTTCAGATTATAGTCATTACCATCTATTCTCTTTCCTTCTGCCACAACCTCACCGGTACTCTTCTTTCATATCTGACAACCGGTAGAGTCAAATGTGAACTTGTACCCTTTGTCACACATCTGACTTATGTAGTGTCCACCCTTGATTTGACTTATTTTGACTAGAGTTGACTTTTATATTATGCTTGATAGACTTATCTAGACTATATTTGATGATTTGGATGATGATTACTCATGTGCCTCAGTTACTTATTATTGATGTTAGACACTATTTGACATATTCTATTTTGATGATTTATATGGATGTTGGTACTATCATGATTGATCATGTGATTTGATGATATATATGTACTCGATGGATTTTATATGATCATTATGTGATGGATTATTGATTATGATTATGCTAACCCTACTTCATGATTACATTTGATGAGATGTTTATGAGATGTGTTTGACTATTGTTTGACTATCTTCGTGATAAAGATGATTCCACATCACTCATTGCGAGTGGGATGTGTCATTGTGATTCTCTATCACTTGCTTGTTCTATATATGTATATGTATATGTTGTATTATCCTATTGTGGTTGCAGGACTTTACAGGTACTAGAAATCGACTCCATCTGGCTTCACAGGTCTAAGCGTGTCTTTATTTCCAATGACTTATATGGTTCGGAGATGGCATGAGTTCCTCTCACATACTCTAGGTCTAAGTTGTTCACCATGACTAGTCAACATCTTGGCATAATTTGCCATGTCAGTTAGTAAGCTTAGTGTTCTTGGTATTGTGAGTTTGGTTTATGTCGGTTGATTTACTTGATTATGTTTGAGTAATGATGTGACTCTTGATGTGTGGTTTTATATCTAGTAATGTTTATTTTTAATGTATTTAAATTATTAGTTTTGAATATTTAATTATTTGGCATTTATATTTATTTGATAATTAACGTTTATTGATATTATGATTATTTAATATTTGGTAAGCTTTATTGTTGTTTAATATTTATTTTATATTTGTGATTTAATCTTTAATGGTATTTGATTGTTTAATTATTTATTTGATTTTTTATGATTTAGTATTTATTTGATATCTTATATTTATTTGGTTCTTTAATTTATTTTATTAGCTTTTGGTTTATTTAATTTTAATCCCCGTTTGGATTATTTATTTATAGCTTATGTTTATTTAATAGTTTGACTTTTATTTCCTAAGTGGGGTGTATGAACACATTAAATTAAAATAATAATAAAACATTCCCACTTAGCTGGATAAGTATATTTTATATTTACTATACCTACCCTTTACTCTCATTGGCTAAATTCAAAATGGGAGAATAAATTATAATATATCGTGGGTTGGTAAAATATATTCCACAATGAAATATTTTGATTGGACAAGATTGAGGCTAGGGTTTTTGGATTATTGTTGCTTTTTTATTTTCATTCTCATGATGGTTTTCAGGTTGGCTATTCTCTAGAAATTTTTCCAACAAGCATTCTTCCCTGGTTTTGGATTTCTTTTACTCTTAGTTTTGGATTCCTTTTACTCTTGGTTTTGGTAGGAGCTTGGTTGGATTTTGGTTTGGCTTGTGGGAGCTCTTCTTCAAATTCATTCCATCGCTTCAAGATGCAGGCTGGAGTTCTTTTACTTTAGCATTTTCATTTTAATGGTTTCTCTGTGTATGCATTGTGTCTACAAGTGTATTGGACTTGGGTTGAGATATTATGATATTCTATGGTCAAAATATTGTTTGGAGATTAATATTTGGGGAGGAAACCTTATATTATTTGGGATTTTATATAGTTGCTAGGAATAATTTTCTAGTTGTCTAGGAATGTCATTTCACAGCTTTGTCAAATTTCTGCATAAGCTTGGGTTGTTGGATCTCTTGTTTTGCATGGGAGTTTGTATGGATATTTTCCCCCCTTGTGAGTCTTTCGGTCTGAGAGTGTTTGGATTTGGTTTCATTGGTTTTTCTGTGAGTTTGAAGTGGTTCTGTATGCATTTTGTTGTGAAGAAATTTTGGTTGGATCTTGAGTTATAGTCTGAATTTATTTATTTTGTTTATACCTATGTATTCCTTGTTTCTGGGCATCTATATTCATGTATTTTTTGAGCCCCTTTGTTTAAGTTTGGAATTTATTTTTTTCCCGAAATTTTTCTGAGTTTTCTGTGTGAAATATGTAAATGTGTTATTTTGATGAATGCATTGTTTAAATGTGTAAAAGGGTTGTTTTGTATTGTGTTTGCGTTGTTCTGCACAACATAAGTGTTGTCTTAGAAGGTGTAAGCGCGAATTTGGGAATGACCGTGTTGTCTTAGAAGATGTATGCGCGATTCTGGAAATGTTTGCATTGTCCTAGGGGATGAAAGCAATGTTCTATTGGATAGAAGCACTGTTCTATGGGATAAAAGTGCTAAATTGTCTATGTTCTATGTTTTCTTAGTTTTGATCATTTTTGAGGTATTGTCCAGAGTTGTTTTTTGTATGAGAGGCTTAATTTGAGGTCTGCTAATATTTTCCAGTTTTGGGTTTGATCAATTTTGATGTATTTTGATGGTTTAAGTATATTTACTTCTCTATGCCATTGTGGATATTTTAGACTCTCTTCCATGTTGATAAGCCATGGATGTTTGAGATGATTATAATATTGTTTTGGACCAGCAAGTGAGTTGGCCTTGCTATGATGTTATCTTTTATTTGATGGAAGATTATGATGGCTTGATATGCCCTTTTTATTGCTGGCCAAGAGGCTCATTTTATTATCTTTGAAGTTGTTGTAGCCTTGCATATGTTGTGAGTATGTGTGGAAGTTATTGGCTACATTGAGTGTTATTTTCATGTGTTTATTTTGGTTGGAGCCTCTTGTGATTTATTGTTGGGCCATGTTAGGAGGAGTGGGCTTCCTTATGATGACCAGGGTCACGAGAGATATGCTTGCATGAGGTTCCTTGTAAGGATGCTTGAAGTCTAGACCACTAGGGCATATTGGAGTTTACCATGATTTGTAACTAAGTGATAACCTAAAAATTGATGTGTTGGGTAGCTCGACTAATTAATAAGATGATAAATTGATTTGAGCCTCATGAATTAGTCCTAGGGAGGATGTTTTAGGATAAGCATGAGAAGACCGTGAAGATGGTAAGCTAATCTCCCTTAGTCTCTCATAGGTTGAGATGGTTCCACATGTGCATCAGGCTAGTGCCTTATGTTATTATGTTATTATGTTTGAGGATGGCATGTGATGACACTCCACTCCTACATGTGTTCCCCTTTATGATTTATGATTATTCTTATTGTATGCATTTATGTCTTGGTGAGTTTTACACCTCTAGGAGTTCATTCCTGTTGTATTGTGTGAGTTTCTGCATGAGAGTCCTTGTGTGGTTAGTCTCTTTGGTTATAGGTGACAGATTAGGTTTAGAGTGTGTGTTGGGACATTGTGTCATCTCCTAGCACGGGGGGTGGTTCCTTTGGTTCCACATGGTCGAGAGGTTGGTGTTTTTTAGCCATTGGGATGTTCTCTTGGATTCTTCTTGTGTGGATGTGGATTTTTCTTCATGATGGACTATGGATGTACCTTGTAGCAACTTTATGTAATAAATAAGATGGAATGCATGTAATGTAATATTATTATATATAGTAGATGGATTCTTGTAGTAGAAAGAGCTATGCTCATGATGTATTTAATGTACTTGTATTTATAAGATGATCTGTAGTTGAAATTAGAAGTAAGAAATATTTGTAATTGTACTATTGTAGAGATGTGATCTTATGAATCATGGATATAAGTGGATTATAGCTGGAATAGAATGGATTTGCATTATGGTTCAGTTGTATTATCTCATGGAATGTTTAGAAGCAAGTTAGAATGTAAAATAATCTTGAAAGAGGAACATTCGTAGATTAATAAATGAATATGTTAGAAGATGTTAATTGGATTTAGTAAAGATGAATGATTCATATAGATGCATTGGTAGAAAGGAAATTATGCATATCATGAGGAATAAGTAATGTTGTAGGTTGCATATCTCATGGTTAGGGAGTTAGAATATGATGCATTAAATGAAGAAATATACCTATCATGTGTGTAGTATGTTATTATGGCGGTGAATTAAGTAATGAGGTTGAAGTACCCTAGAGAAAAGTTAATGATGTTATGTTATTTCTGCTTGTGTTATTTGATGAAATCAACAATGATGTATGTTCGTATTGGTTAATTGGTTAATGAATGTAAATAGATAGAGATGTTATGTGTTGCATTATTTGTTATAAGATGTTAATTAAGAAAAAAATCTATCTCCATTTTCTTGTTATTGTTTAGTTTCTCTAGGGTATTTTGGTGGGCATTACAACTTACACTCAGCAGATTGTGCTTTAGTCCTTCCACATAGTACAAATCATGAGCCTTAAGCTTGCCATCAATATTCATTGTACCACAACCTTTAATCTTGCTGGAGGAGTTGTCACCAAACTGGACAGAACCACCATTCCAATCATCAAGCTTGATAAACTTTTTCTTGTCTCCAGTCATGTGATTTGAGAAGCCACCATCAACTACCCATAAAATTTTTCCTTTCAGCATGCAGAGCAGTCTGCACAATTAAGCTTGACTCTATCTTGTTCTTCTCTTTCTCTATCCAAACTTATTTCTCTTCTTTCTTCTCCTCTTATGTCATATTGTGTTCCGGTTTAGTCTCTATCTTTTGATCTGACACTGTTCTCTTTTGCTTGCCATTTCTCAGCTTACAATGCCTTGCTATGTGGCCAATGTTTTGACACTTGTAGCATTTTACATTAGCATTGAAAGATGTGTCCAAATAATTCTTGTAGGACATATGCACATTTCTCCTACACTCATAACTCTTATGACCAAACTCATTGCAATTATAACAAGTGACATTTGTACCTTGAAAAGCACCAAATGAGTTTCTACTCTCAAAACTAGGGTTTACATTCATTTTCCTACAATCTGCCATTCTATGACCAAACTTATTACACTGGTGATAATAATCATGAAAGTTTGGAACATACTGATTAGATTGCCTTGGTTCTAAAAATGACTACCTCACCAGGGGTCTTCCTTTCTTGATGCTAACTCTAGTGAATCCCTCATGATCAGTTCTTGGATTTCTCCTTGGATCTGCATGTTGGTGCATTGAGTATGGTCTTCGGTTCATTAATTATGTATATCAGTTTGTGTGATGGTTCTTAACAGCATTTGCATATGTCTTCTTACCGGTATCTTTTCTTTTCGTGAATGTCTTCTTCTCTTCACCTTCATTTGAGGAAGTAAACAGTATCTCCTTACTGGATGTGTCTTTTCTATTTGAACTTTGACCCTCTTCAAATCTTAAGCCATCGGTATCTTTGGATTCCTTCTGTTTGCTCAACATCTTATCTAAAGCTTCGGTGTTGCCTTCATATTTGCTTCTCACTTTCATTTCTTCCTTGCTTTTTTCTAATTCCTTCTGGAGCTTGGCAATTTCTTCTTCTAGGTCTTGGTGCTCCTTCTCCTTTTTACTCAAATCGGTGCTAGTAACTTCACATATCCTCTTGGCCTCTTCCAATTGAAGTTTAGATCTGCAATTGTTTTCTTGGAGTCTTCAAGAGATTTCTCCAACATCTCTTGTTCTCCAGCTGCACCCTTTTTCACCTTCTTCAAATCTCTTCTTGTTTTCTTCAGCTCTTCCAAGGCACCGATGAGCTCTACTTCAAGATCTACTTCTCCTTCTTGCTCTTCCTCTTCTTCCTCTTCAAGTGCGGGAACCTCTTGGGCCATGAAAAGGGTTGCACTGACTTCATCTTCACTACAATAGTCATCTGAGACACTCTCCTCATCAGTGGTATTATTTTCATGTGTGTAAAGATTGTTTTGCTTTCGGTTACCTCTTTTACCATGTTGGTAGACATTCTTATTCTTGTCCTTACCATATGATCTTCTACCACTTGATTGACCATATTCATTCTTATCACCATAGGGACATTTGGCAGCAAAATGTCAAATCTTTTCACAGTTGAAACATTTCAGGGGTGGCTTGCCTTTGTATTTTCCTAAACCCATCTTGAGTCTTCTGACAAAGTTTGACATGCTATCATCAGAGTCTTCACCGGTTCCATCATGAGAAGACTCTTCTTTTCCTTTTCTTGATGTTATGAATGCAAATTCTTTCTTCATAGCCTTAATACCGACAATCCTCATTTCATAAGTAGTTAGGGAGCCATACAACTCATCCATTGTGAAGACTTTCAAATCTTTTGCTTCTTCTATTGCAGAAAACTTTGTATCATACTTAGGTGTAAAGGATCTAAGTACTTTCTTTACTACCACCTCATCTTTTATCTCTTCTCCAAGCCCTCTAATGGTGTTTGTTGTTTCATCAATCCTTTGGAGATAATCAGCAATCTTTACTTCATCTCTCATCTTCAAACCCTCAAGTTGTGCTCTCAATGTCTGTAACTTGGCTTCCTTGACTTTAGCATCGCCTTCAAATATTTTCTGCAACTTATCTCAAGTTTCTTTGCCAAATGAGTAGTGCGTGACCTTAACAAACTCATTATTAGATATCCCACTAAGAATAGCATTTTTTGCCTTAGCATTGTTCTCATATTCCTTCTTAGCATCTGGATCAGTAGGGGGATTATTAGGGACTGTATACCCATTCACAACCGACATCCATACATCACAACCTATAGAAGACAAATAGTTTTCCATTCTTCTACTCCTAAAGGCATAGTTGACACCATCAAACATAGCGGCTTTTGAGGAGGCTGATTCATTTCTTGCCATTGTGAACACTTAACAGGATCTACCTAAGCTAGATAACGCTTTGACAAAATAGGGTACCTAGGCTTTGATACCAATTGTTGGACACAATGGATCACTGAGAGGGGGGTGAATCAGTGATTAAAACAATTTTTACTTAATCAGAGCTATACCGATGTCTATATGAAATAAACAAAATGCAGACCTATTATCAAAACAATGCAACCAAGGTGTGTAAGAGAAATGTCTAACAAATTAATACAACACACACATGAAGATGCAACACATAACACCAGATTGTTAGATATTTGGTTAATCCCGAAGACACTGAGAGGGGGGGGGATCAATGTCTAATCAGTAGATGAAAGATTTAATCTTATTTGCAACTTTATAACTAAAATTAATATACCAGTAAGGAAATAAAGATGCAGTAAAGAGAAACAAAAGAATTAGCATCAATGCACACCATAACACAAATATTTTTGGCGAGGAAACCCGGTAAGGGAAAAACCTCTGTGGGATTTGTGACCCACAATATTTACTCACTGGCCAATATGAATAAATATTACTCAGTACAATAGGGGCCTGCACATGCAGGAAGGCCAATTGCCTAGAGCTCACTACTCAACACAACATGGAGTCCCACTGACTACACAATTGGATGGTTAAATCCAATAACAATGTACTGCTTCAAAATAACATCTGCAATGCTGGATTCAGTACCAGTTTAAGCTCTATCTGATACCTCTGCAAAAACCTTTCTGGTAAATAATCTTCGCTTTTCTCTTCTTCTTATTCACTCTTAAAATAAATACATCACAATGCACATAAAATTATTCGGTATCATACACACATTTCATTACCTACTTCACATACAACTACTCACAAAATGACCTACAAGATCTCATACATTTTTTAGTCTTTCCAATACATCATGTCGGCTATACAATTACAATTTACATTACATAAACAATATTATTTCCAAGTTAGCTTTGGATGTCGGTATGATCTATTGCCGATGTAAACTGGATGCCGGTGTGAATAAACCTTGTAGTATTTGTCGATGCCAGTAGGTGAAGTCTATTGTCGGTTGAACCTGTGAACCATGTTGAACCTTGTTGCCACTTAGTTGAACCTAGTTTCCATCAATGACAACATTTCTCATCTGAGTGTATAATGCCAACACAGATGTACGAGGAAAACCCAGTGTGGGAAAAACCTCGGTGAGAATAGTTGCTGGAGATCTTCTGCTCCAATCCAGCCTCACAATAAAAAGATCTGATTACAAATTTTAGGGCAACAACCCATGATTTATCAAAACCAACTCAAAGGAGCATAAACCCCTACACAATTTATAGGCTACAACCTAAAGGAGCTACAACCCCTGCACTAAGCACCTAGTTAGTGAAAAACAATATAAAAACTCAGATACCCAAATGAGATCCTTGTTGTAAATGAAGTTTTGCAACCCTTTAAAGCTTTACACTACCGGTTTCTATCTTACAGGTTTGTGGCAACTCAACACACACTACAACTTAGCCTTTCTGCTGGTTCTAACTCTGCTTAATCTTCTCTCCCTCTATTTTGTTGAATTCAAATCACACTTGGTCACTCTCTATCAGGTACTACTTCTTTGAGTTTGTCACCTCTACATTCTATTCTCACTCTGTCGGTTTGTTCCTTACACTGGTTTACCTCACTTCTTCTTACTGGTACAATCTTCACTCACAAACACTTGAAGTATTTTTCTCTTTGACTCTCAGACATCAATTTCACTCTCTCCTTCAGTCTTCAACAACAACACTATTTGTCTTAGGTTGCCATATTTAAACTGAAGCTTTCTCGCCAAAAACCAATTCAAATAAAGGGTGGCTAGGGTTTCCTTCTACCAACCAAATTTACATCCAATATGATCCGATCTGCCTTGGATTGCACACCTTCTCTGGAGGAATAAGTCATCACATGTTTTCCATCTGTCCAAAGTATGTTTTCCAACAGTAGCAAACTCGACCATGATTTTTGGCCTTGAAATCTGTTGACTCATTTATAATCCACTTGTTTCCTTCTCGAGGTCCTTTTGCAATCTGATTTCCTTGCTTTGATCCAGGCACCAACAACTCCCTGATCTTTCTCTGTCATTCATTCTTTCTTGAGCCGCATCAATCTATCATCAACTCGTGATTTGTGGCTATTTAATTTAATATCGACTAATTTCTCCAACAACCATGTTGATGGAAACTTCACCGATCTCTGCATGCTTGCCACCTCAACTCCATGTGGCATCACATTGGCATACACGCAGCTCACCGACATAGGGTCAGTTTAAACTTGAACATTCGACAACTCCTCATACCGACACAAACCCTTACCAGTAAAACTTTCTCCTATTGCCATCAGCAACATACACTACATCAGTAGCTCAACTTCACCTCTGGTGGTTTGTGATCTCTTGGTCACTTTGTCTCTTCATGACAAACATTAACACAAATAAACAACAAGCCTACATACCGATTACAACTTTCCATGCCAACACAACTTCATAGCACCTCTTATCAGTGATATCACTGATAGTCTCAATACCTACTTGTCTTCCATGCCTTCATACTGGTTTTGTCTTCCACCATACCGGTTGACAAGCCTTCATGTTAATCTTCCTTATGTTGGTTAAATCTTCTTCATACCGGGTTGACGTACCCTACCAGTAGCCTGCAATACCAATTGACATCAATGACAACTCAATGCCAATAAATCTAAGTTTCCATCATACTCCAGTGGGGTAAAATGTGGTTTAGTATTTTCTCTACTCAAAACCCTCAAGAACGTCTTTTCATCTAGATCGATTGTTGGTGGGTTTTCTACTTGTTCTGTCGGTGCTTCTTCTTTTTCATCTTCACTCACATCTTCAATAGGTCGGCCTCTTCTCTGGGATATCTCAACGGCTTCCAGCTGGGCTGCAATTCCTCTTAGCATTTCCATCACAGGAGGGTCTGCATTCCCACGCGCTCCACCATTCTTATTTCCTCTCCGCACTATCTTCACACTAGTCCTCTGCAGTTGTAGGTCAGATCCACAGTTTGCCACTCCACAACAAAATTCTCAAGACAACATAATCTCTATAATGAAATCTCGTTCTAATACCACTTGGTGCAGTCACCAGTTAGGAGGGACCTCAAAGAGATCAATCCAAACCGAGCAACAAGAGTAAACACAACAGAAACAAGAGGATATGATGGAGACAATGGAGAACTAAATGAATTAGATCATAAAAACAGATTACAGATAACCCATAACATCCAGGTTACAAGGTTTGGCTCACTGGCCTGCTACATACATGCTCAATTACAAAATCGGTCAACTCCGGACCTCTAAATCTTAAGATCTATCTTCTATGTTCTATCTGACTGACTTCTAATGCCCAATTACAATGATTTATATGATCCAGGGAGATCTAGTTGATCCAAAAGGGAAAACATGCCAAAGAACAAGATCAAATGTGTAAAACCAATAGGTCGACCTCCGCCAAATAGATTCCTCCATAAAATTGAAAGGATAAAGTGCAGATCAAAGGGAAGGTCAACCAAATGCTAAGGAACATTGGAATCACCAAACTGAGGCTCCGCAAGCTAAGGAAGGGGTCCGCAAGATTCACAAAAAGTAAATAGGTCCAACCGGTTCCGGTATCCTAAGCCAGAAAACTATCTCAGAATTCGAAATCGATAACTTGCTGAAAAATTATCCAAATGCTCCACGATTTAGGAATAAGGAAGATGATCATGTCCTCAAGCAAAATCCAACTCCACAAGATCCGGTGAGCAAATGCAAGAAAATGCAAAAAGAAATGCTGAAACTGCAAAACAAAAAATAAACTGAAAAGAAATATTTTTGGTTGATGCAAGATTGCCAAGAACCGGGGACACTCCTGCATCAGTATAACAATGCGGTGCACTAGTGTCTACGATTAAAACAATCAATATGATTGGGAAAAGGAAAAGGTGGAGGCTGACGGGGCTAGTGAGATGGACAAAAGGACAAAGTGGTCAAAGAGTTTTCCAATCAGCAAAAAGCAAAGGCGCTTATGTAGTGTATAATTACATGGGATGTAATTTACAACGCTACAAAACCGCGATTTTAGTAAAATGTAGAGACAAAAGGACATTAAAGTGATTTACGAACTTTTTTCTAGAACTACCACTTTATGAGTGCATATGGTGTAACATATTTTAGAATCACTAAAACATGAAAATGGCCAAAAAATATGATGAAATCCTATAAAAATCAAGATTTGAAGTCCACAAAGATGGTTACAATGATGTATAAACCCCTAGCCTTCGATTCAATGACAATAAGACTTTATTAAGACACCTCAAAGCCTTAAAAAGTGGTAAAAAAAGATGGCAATGCATATGGTTCAATATTTGTAAATATGGTGAAATGTGAAAATAGCAAAAAAGTGTGTTGAAAACTTCAAAAAACTCAAATTTTAAGATGCCTAAGAGAACATTAGGATGACATATAAACCTTGAGGCAATTGTTTCCCTATAAAAGTAGGTGATTTGGCCAATGTAAAAACTAAAATGGTGGCCAAATAAAGATGGTGATGCATATGGTGTAACCAAAAATACATGATGGGGTTTCTTCCCATAGTGTGTTGGATAAGTGGTGGTGTTTTCATTGTGTCCACCATGGTTCAAACCCTTGCTACGCCATTGTGATCACAAGCTTGTGCCTTTACTGATCCAATGTTCTTGCAAATTTGAGCTTCAACTTTGTCAAACAAGGTTGAGGTTCGTCAAACTGTGACTTCACCAGTTCATAGCTTTGGGTCAAAAGTGTTTTACATGGTATTGAATGGTGTGTTGTCGTAGCATCTATGCTCACATTAAAAAAAGTTTACTCAATACTTCAAAGAAGAAATAACAAACAACACCTGGTTAATTATGAACACTTATGGCTAAGTGTGGGTGCATACACTAAAATAGGACTCAAATACACCAAACTATAACGTACAAGTAGAAAAAAAAAATCAAAAAACTAGAACATGATTAGAAAAGGGATATGGGGTCCCACTATGGTCACTGAAGATATACAAATGAAAATTGGAGCAAGCAAATGAATTAACAAAATTAATTCGTCTACTCACACTTAGATGTATCACTCAAAGTCAAGAAAAGAATTACCAAACATGATAAAAATAAACACAAATTCTCACCAAACTAATCCTTGTTGCACCATGGAATGGTAGATAATCTCCAAAGATGATATATCTGGTTGGATACGAGTGATCTCTTGTGGCATAACTTTACATATATGCATGAGACATAAATAGCTTAGGATAGGGCCAATTTATATGTTTTTGGTACTTGACAAATGAGCAAATACTTGACCCATGTGACCGGTACAAAAGCCCATGTGACATATACAAAGGCCTGTACTCTTTTGTACAAAGGCCATAACATTGTACACCTTAGACAAAAGAACATGATTTGAAAGAAGTTGACTAAAATTTGACATATGCAAGTGACGGAAAAAAGAGCTAATTGACATATATTTATTGAAGAAGCTCCACCTAACCTACTTCCACAGATCATCGAACATCAAATTGTTAGATAATCAAACATTTCGTAAAAAAACACTTATGTCAAATGACAACAACTAGATGTTTTAATAGCTTGTCAGATTTGGAAGTTTGGAAGAATGTCATGATCAAATTTATTAATGAATGTCTGGTGGTTCTATTTGTAGACGGCACCCTGTTGATTCTTCCTCTTGAATGCACATTTATGACAATGACCTACTAGGCTCTTCCATCTTACTGGAAATTTGATTTGATTTTGGTACCATATAGCAAGATTTCTTGATCATTCAAGGAGTTCGACTCTTCAAAGACAAGAATTAAAAGGGTTTTGGATATAGTTTAAACTGATTCTTCCGAGGGTTGAGTAGTGTAGTTTGTTTGGGTTTCACACATAAGTGGCCTCTATAATTGTTCCATTCCTTACAATAAACTCAGGTTATCATGGTTGATCTCCATTAGATTACGTGTGCCGGTTCATCAATCATATTCTGTTACATATATGATATATATGTCAATATGGACCGTCCGAAGCCCATAAAGATTAAGAAGAAAAGAGAAACAATCTATGCTGGACATACTAAACAAAATTAGGAGACACGCTTTTGGTACAGTGAAGTAGATGAAATGTGGGGAGTGTATCTCCGTTATGACTTATTAACATGTCACAGATATTTCAGTAGGTACCCAATTGCCAGCGCAAGGTATTGATTGTTTCCAGCAAACTTTACAGTGTAAAACCTGGCGACAACTTAGGGCGTACTCACGTACACATTCATTCTCAATTTTGTTGATCACCCATTCACATTAGGCTTATCAAAGAAATGTGGATTCACAATGTATCCAAACGCTAGTTTGCAGTAGGTAGTTACAAGAAACGACGCTAGTTTGCAACAGGTGGTTACAAGAAACGACAGGCATAACCTTTTGTGAGTTGTTATCTTCCTGCAATTTGTTCGTACCGACTATCCAGACATAGGAGACATCAGACTGTTTAGGTATTTACTAGCGCTTGTATTAAAAGGACGCATCTATTCTGGCTCAAAAGTGACCTGTCGTACAAACGACATGCATCCAGAGTCCATTGAAATACATCCCTCCCATGCCCTCCCATAATGCAATGAGTCACGTTCTGGGACCCACCATCAGGCTGATCTAGAGGCATGTTGCCGTTTTCCGGTTGACAGAAAGGCTTAACGAATGCACTCGAAGCGTTGACCATTTAGAATGGCTGGTGTGGGCCCCTCTGACCCGTCTGTTTCGCCGTTACCGGTTACCATTTCCGTCATCTGTAATCCCGCTCAAAGTTTGATTTTTTCAAACTCTTTTCTCCTGCTCGTAAGCCAAAATGGGATCTTTCAAACTAAATTAATATTCCCCCCATTATTAGAAAGAAAGTAGTCACTTTGTTTGTGCCACGCAGCCCACGAATCAACGAAAGTGACTAACACGCTATGTTAGTCGAATTCACTGTTTAGCGAAGAAAAAGAAATGGCGGCCATGCAGTCCACGAATCAGCGAAAGCGACTAACACGCCATGTTAGTCTAATTCACAGGTTTCATAGGGCAAAAGAAAATGGCGGCCACGTAACCCACGAATCAGCGAAATCTACTAACACGCTATGTTAGTCGAATTCGCTATTTCGCGGGGCAAAAAGAAATGGCAGTCATGCAGTCCGCGAATCAGCGAAAGTGACTAACACGCTATGTTAGTCGAATCTTCCATCAACACGCTATGTGCCTAAACAATGTTCCATGAATCTTCTCTCTCTCTCTCTCTCCCTCTCTCTCCCATTCTTTCTTTCTTAAGTCTCTCTCCCTCTCTGCCTCTATCTCTCTATCTCACTCTCCTCCTCTATCAAGTGTATCTTTTTCCCACTCTCTCCCTACCTCCCCCCCTCCCCCTCTCTCTCTCTCTCTCTCTCTCTCTCTCTCTCTCTCTCTCTCTCTCTCTCCCATTCTTTATCTCTAAAGTCTCTCCCTCTCATCCTCTCTATCTCACTCTCCCCTTCTCTCAGGTGTATCTCTCTTATTCTCTCCCTCTCTCCTCCCCCTCCCTCTCTCCCTTTCTCATTAACTCTCTTTCTCACTCTCTCCCTCTCTCCCTCTCTTTGCACCAATTAGGGTGACCTCCAATGGTTAAATTGAGACACCAAGATCCAAAATCACCAAGAAGGGGAAGTGCACTAACATATTTAAATTGAGACAACCTATGACCCCTTAGGACTCCATATGACATCTTATGTATCGTTACAAGTCATATGGTGTCCTAAGGACTCATATGGTTTCTTATGACCCCGTAGGACACATGCATGGATCCCTAGGATACCATATGAACCCTAAGAATACCATATGTCCCTAGAGAGGGAGAGAGGGGTAGGAGAGCGAGGGAATGGGAGAGACACACACCTAATAGAGGAGGAGAGTGAGATAGAGAGATAGATACTAAGAGGGAGAGACAAGAGATAAATGAGAGAAAGAGAGATGGAGAGAGAGAGGAGGGGATACCGAGATAGAGAAAACATAATATTGATGAATCAACACCTTGAGGTCAACATAATTTGTATTCTGATGATGTTTCAAAATCATTGTTGAGTTATTATAGATGTATCTTCTTCTTCATCAATAACATACAAAGGTAGCTCATTAAACAAAACAAGCATTGTCTCATCATATTGCTCAATATAACTAGGTAACTCATTAAACAAAACAATCAAAAACTTGTTATCAACACTTTTTCCTTGCTCTTTAACCTATTGTTCTATATCATCATACATATCATTTTATTGCAATAAATTTAATTTTTCTATTTCTACATCATTTGCAGGTGTATTGACAAAAGATAACTTTGTTTCTACCTCAAAAAAGTCTCTCTTTTGTTCAACAAAATAGCTCTTTAGATATATAATAGGGCCTCTTGGACAAAGGAAAATGATGCTAGGGCATGAAAGTTGATTTGCAAAAGGACTTTGATAAGATTTGAGGGTTCCTTGAGGTGGAGACATCTCTTTAAAGGGTTTCTCTTGGGGAATGATGACCTAGTTTTCTACATACATTTAACATCTTGCATGCGTTGAAAGCTTCTAAATCTTGGAATTTCAACTTTAGAAGAATCACTTGAAGGTTGAATAGGCTTCACTTGAAGGTTGAATCTCTAGTCTCTTCTTCTCTTTCCATCAATCTCTCTCTCTCTAAACCCTTCCCTTCCTCCACCCCTCTCTCTCACCTAGGATCTTTCTCTAGTCTCATACTCATTTTCCATCCCTTCCTCCCTCTCATTTAGTATCTATCTCTCTCTCTTATGTCTCTCTCTCTTAGGTTAGGCTTGGGAGGGAGAGAGGGAGAGAGAAGAGAGGATGGAAGGAGAGAGGCAAAGAGAGGGTGAGAAGGAGAGATACTTGAGAGAAAAAGAGAAAGGGAATGGGAGAGAAAGAAAGAGTGTTAGAGGGAAAGAGAGATACTTGAGAGAGAAAGGGAGAGAGGGAGAGAGGGAAAGAATGTGAGAGAGAGACACTTGAGAGAGGGGGAGGGAAATAATGGGAAGGAGAGAGGGCGAGGGAAGAGAGAGGATGGGGGAGGGAGAGAGGGAAAGATGAACATAATAGGAAAGAGAGACACCTAAGAGAGAGGGGGGGAGAGAGACCCGAGAGAGAGAGAGAGAGAGAGAGAGAGAGAGAGAGAGAGAGAAGGGTAGGGAGAGACACTAGAGAGAGAGAGAGAGAGGAAATAATGGGAGAGAGAGACCTAAGAGAGAGGGAGAGAGGGGAGAGAGATGGATGGGGAGGGAGGGAGAGAGGGAAAGAATGGAGAGAATGGAAAGAATGGGAGAGAGATAGAGAAAGGGAAAGGGAGGGATAGGGAGAGATGGAGAGAGAGAGAGAGAGAGAGGGAGATAATGAGAGAAAGAGAGAGATACCTAAGGGAGGGGGAGTTAGAGAGATAGAGATAGAGGGTGAGAGGGAGAAGGGGGTTGGGAGGGAGAGAGGTAAAAAGAGTTAGAGGGAAAGAGATAGAGACCATATGGTATCCTAAGGGGTCATATGGTGTTCTACAACCCCTCAAGACACCATATGACTCCTTAGGACACCATATGGTGTCGTTATTGGTCGTATTGTGTCCTAAGGGGTCATATGGTGTTCTATGATCCCTTAGTACACCATATAACCCCTTAGGTGTTGTTAGGGGTCATATTGTGTCCTAAGGGGTCAGATAGTGTATTATGACCCCTTAGGACACCAAATGGTGTTGTTATGTGTCATATGGTGTCCTAAGGGGTCATGTGGGGTCCTATGACCCCTTAGGACACCATATGACCCCTTAGGACACCATGTGGTGTCGTTAGGGGTCGTATGGTGTCCTAAAGGGTCATATGGTGTCCTATGACCCCTCAGGACACCATATGACCCCTCAGGACTCCATATGGTGTCGTTATGGGTCGTATGGTGTCCTAAGAGGTCATACAGTGTTCTATGACCCCTTAGGACACCATTTGGTGTCATTATATGGTGTCCTAAGGGGTCATATGGTGTTCTATGACCTTTTAGGAGACCATATGACCCCTTAGGACACCACTTGGTGTTGTTATGGTTCATATGGTGTCTTAAGGGTTCATATGGTGTCCTATGACCCCTTCGGACACCATATGACCCCTTATGTGTCATTAGGGTCATATGGTCTCCTATGACCCCTTACGACACCATATGACCCCTTAGGACTCCATATGGTGTCGTTATGAGTTTTATGGTGTCCTAAGAGGTCATATGGTGTTCTATGATCCTTTAGGACACCATTTGGTGTCGTTATGGATCATATGGTATACTAAGGGGTCATATGGTGTCCTAAGGGGTCATTTGGTGTCCTAAGGTGTTATAGAACACCATATGACCCCTTAAGACACCATATGACCCATAACGACACCATATGGACTCCTAAGGGGTTATATGGTGTCCTAAGGGATCATAGAACACCATATGACCCCTTAGGACACCATATGACCCCTTAGTATACCATATGATCCATAACAACACCAAATGGTGTCCTAAAGGATCATAGAACACCATATGACCTATTAGGAAACCATACAACTCATAACAACACCATATGGAGTCCTAAGGGGTCATATGGTGTCCTAAGGGGTCATAGGAGACCATATGACCCTAATGACACATAAGGGGTCATATGGTGTCGGAAGGGGTCATAGGACACCATATGAACCATAAAAACACCATGTGGTGTCCTAAGGGGTCATATGGTCTCCTAAGAGGTCATAGAACACTATATGACCCCTTAGGACACCATATAATGACACCAAATGGTGTCCTAAGGGGTCGTAGAACACTATATGACCTCTTAGGACACCATACGACCCACAACGATGCCATATGGAGTCCTAAGGAGTCATATGGTGTCCTGAGGGGTCATAGGACACCATATGACCCTTTAGGACACCATACGACCCCTAAGGACACCACATGGTGTCCTAAGGGGTCATAGGACCCCATATGACCCCTTGGGACACCATATGACACATAAGAACACCATTTGGTGTCCTAAGGGGTCATAAGACACTATCTGACCCCTTAGGACACAATATGACCCCTAACAACACCTAAGGGGTTATATGGTGTACTAAGGGATCATAGAACACCATATGACCCCTTAGGACACAATACAACCAATAACGACACCATATGGTGTCCTAAGGAGTCATATGGTGTCCTGAGGGGTCATAAAACACCATATGACCCCTTAGGATACCATATGGTCTCTATCTCTTTCCCTCTAATTCTTTTTACCTCTCTCCCTCCCAACCCCCTTCTCCCTCTCACCCTCTATCTCTATCTCTCTCACTCCCCCTCCCTTAGGTGTCTCTCTCTTTCTCTCATTATCTCCCTCTCTCTCTCTCTCTCTCTCTCTCTCTCTCTCCCTTTCTCTATCTCTCTCTCCCTCTCTCGCTCTCTCTCCCTATCCCTCCCTTTCCCTTTCTCTATCTCTCTCTCCCTCTCTCGTAGGTGTCTCTCTCCCATTCTTTCCATTCTCTCCATTCTTTCCCTCACTCCCTCCCTCCTCCATCCTCTCTCTTCCATCGCCCCCTCTCCTTCCCATTATTTCCCTCCCCCTCTCTCAAGTGTCTCTCTCTCTCACATTCTTGCCCTCTCTCCTTCTCTCCCTTTCTCTCTCAAGTCTCTCTCTTTCCCTCTAACACTCTTTCTTTCTCTCCCATTCCCTTTCTCTTTCTCTCTCAAGTATCTCTCCTTCTCACCCTCTCTTTCCCTCTCTCCCTCCATCATCTCTTCTCTCTCCCTCTCTCCCTCCCAAGCCTAACCTAAGAGAGAGAGACCTAAGAGAGAGAGATAGATACTAAGTGAGAGGGAGGAAGGGATAGAAAATGAGTATGAGACTAGAGAAAGATCCCAAGTGAGAGAGAGGGGTGGAGGAAGGGAAGGGTTTAGAGAGAGAGAGGTTGATGGAAAGAGAAGAAGAGACTAGAGATTCAGCCTTCAAGTGAAGCCTATTCAACCTTCAAGTGATTCTTCTAAAGTTGAAATCCCAAGATTTAGAAGCTTTCAACGCATGCAAGATGTTAAATGTATGTAGAAGACTAGGTCATCATTCCCCAAGAGAAACCCTTTAAAGAGATGTCTCCACCTCAAGGAACCCTCAAATCTTATCAAAGTCCTTTTTCAAATCAACTTTCATGCCCTAGCATCATTTTCCTTTGTCCAAGAGGTCCTATTATATATCTAAAGAGCTATTTTGTTGAACAAAAGAGAGACTTTTTTGAGGTAGAAACAAAGTTATCTTTTGTCAATACACCTGCAAATGATGTAGAAATAGAAAAATTAAATTTATTGCAATAAAATGATATGTATGATGATATAGAACAATAGGTTAAAGAGCAAGGAAGAAGTGTTGATAACAAGGTTTTGATTGTTTTGTTTAATGAGTCGCCTAGTTATATTGAGCAATATGATGAGATAATGCTTGTTTTGTTTAATGAGCTACCTTTGTATGTTATTGATGAAGAAGAAGATACATCTATAATAACTCAACAATGATTTTGAAACATCATCTGAATACAAATTATGTTGACCTCAAGGTGTTGATTCATCAATATTATGTTTTCTCTATCTCAGTCTCCCCTCCTCTCTCTCTCCATCTCTTTATCTCTCATTTATCTCTTCTCTCTCCCTCTGAGTATCTATCTCTCTATCTCACTCTCCTCCTCTATTAGGTGTGTCTCTCTCCCATTCCCTTGCTCTCCTACCCCTCTCTCCCTCTCTAGGGTCATATGGTATTCTTAGGGTTCATATGGTATCCTAGGGATCCATGCATGTGTCCTATGGGGTCATAGGACACCATATGAGTCCTTAGGACACCATATGACTTGTAACGATAAATAAGATGTCATATGGAGTCCTAAGGGGTCATAGGTTGTCCTAAGGGGTCATAGGACACTATATGATCCCTTAGCACACAATAGGACCTATAACAATACCAAATAGTGTCCTAAGGGGTATAGATAATGATATAGAGGTAGAGAGATATAGATAGAACAAAGAGAGGAACACAGAGATAGAGAGAGGTGGAAAGGAGATTTATAGAGAGATGGAAATAAGGAGTGTGTGTATGAGTGAGAGAGATAGTGAAATGTTGTAACTTGTAACCTAGCACAATTTACACAACTTTATGTGCCCCTACTTTCATGTGTCCCATCT
This sequence comes from Cryptomeria japonica, assembly GCF_030272615.1. NCBI lineage: Eukaryota > Viridiplantae > Streptophyta > Pinopsida > Cupressales > Cupressaceae > Cryptomeria > Cryptomeria japonica. The sequence goes on along the minus strand of NC_081407.1, from coordinate 356,907,666 downwards.
TAGCTCTCACCCGAGTCCATTTCAAGCCTTTTTACCTCAAAACTAATGTTATCTTTCTGCACGATAATCTAAACCCTAACATTGAGTTGTTTGCTCTTCATTTCTCATTTATTTGCCCTATTTTCGATGAACAGGTACACTCGAGGCACCCTTTTCTGTATAGGGGTGCCCAGGGCATCCTTGTCTTCCTTAAAAAAGACATATTTAAATATGTTAGTGCACTTCCCCTTCTTGGTGATTTTGGATCTTGGTGTCTCAATTTAACCATTGGAGGTCACCCTAATTGGTGCAAAGAGAGGGAGAGAGGGAGAGAGAGAAAGAGAGGTAATGAGAAAGGGAGAGAGGGAGGGGGAGTAGAGAGGGAGAGAATAAGAGAGAGATACACCTGAGAGAAGGGGAGAGTGAGATAGAGAGGATGCGAGGGAGAGACTTTAGAGATAAAGAATGGGAGAGAGGTAGAGAGAGAGAGAGAGAGAGAGAGAGAGAGTTAAATGAAAAAGAGAAAGGGAGGGGGGGAGGTAGGGAGAGTGTGGGAAAGAGATACACTTGACAAAGGAGGAGAGTGAGATAAAGAGATAGAGGCAGAGAGGGAGAGAGACTTAAGTCAAAAAGAATGGGAGAGAGAGGGAAAGAGAGAGAGAGAGAGAGAGAAGATTCATAAAACATTGTTTAGGCACATAGCGTGTTGATGGAAGATTCAACTAACATAGCGTGTTAGTCGCTTTTGCTGATTCGCAGACTGCGTGGCTGCCATTTCCTTTTGCCCCGCGGAATAGCGAATTTGACTAACATAGCGTGTTAGTAGCTTTTGCTGATTCATGGGCTGTGTGGCTGCCATTTTATTTTTCCCTACAAAACCTGTGAATTCAACTAACATGGCGTGTTAGTCGCTTTTACTGATTCGCGGACTGCGTGGCTGCCATTTATTTTTCCTCACGAAATAGCGAATTTGACTAACATGGCATGTTAGTTGCTTTCGCTGATTCGTGGACTGTGTGGCCACCATTTCCTTTTGCCTTGCGAAACATCCTAGTCTAATCTGTTGGGCCCACCATTCTTTCGCTGCTTCGTGAAAGATAAAATCCACGCTATTTTGCCCACCGAAGTAACGTAGACCGTCGGATCCTTTTCAAGATGCACCTTCTTTACTTTCCACGTCATCCTACATCGGGGAACCCTATGTCGATAAGACCGAAATAGCAAAAGTTGTTTCATGGTCCAAAAGGAAATGGTGGCCACGTAGTCTGCGAATCAACGAAAGTGACTAACACGCTATGTTAGTCGAATTTGCTGTTTCGTGAGGCAAAAGGAAATGGTGGTCACACAGTCTGCGAATCAGCGAAAGTGACTAACACACCATGTTAGTCGAATTCGTTGTTTCGCGGGGCAAAATGAAATGGCAGCCACGCAACCCACAAATCAACAAAAGCCCTTTATTGTCATCGGGATAACATACACTATCAGCAATGAGGAAAAAATGTCATCCCGATACCTGATGGGGCTATTGGTGGAGCTCTTGCTGATAATCGATGGAGTCATGTCTTCATAGCGGTGACATCGGGTTATTGGGAGGTCCCAATTTATGTTACCCCGATACCTGATACCCCGATACGCGTGTTAGTCCCTCCGTACTGCCTAATCTACCTGGCCCACCATCCCTTCGCTGCTTTGCGAAAGATAAACTCCACGCTATTTCGCCCACCGAAATAATGCAAACCATCGGATCCTTTTCAAGATGCACCTTCTTTACTTTCCACGTCATCCTACATTGGGGAAGCCTGCATCGATAAGACTGAAACAACTCGAAAGCAACTAACACGCTATGTTAGTTGCATTCGTTATTTCGCGGTCCAAAAGGAAATGGCAGCCACGTAGTCTGTGAATCAGCGAAAGTGACTAACACGCTATGTTAGTCGAATTTGTTGTTTCGTGAGGCAAAAGGAAATGGTGGCCACACAGTCTACAAATCAGCAAAAGCGACTAACACGCTAAGTTAGTCGAATTCGCTATTTCGTGGGGTAAAAGGAAATGGCAGCCACACAGCCCGCGAATCAGCGAAAGCCCTTTATTGTCATCGAGATAACATACACTATCGACAATGACGAAAAAATGTCATCCTGATACCCGATGGGGCTATCGGTGGAGCTCTTGCCGATAACCGATGGAGTCATGTCTTCATAGCGGTGACATCGGGTTATCGAGAGGTCCCAATTTATGTTACCCCAATACCCGATACCCCGATACGCGTGTTAGTCCCTCCGTACTACCTAATCTATCGGGCCCACCATCATTTTGCTGCTTCACGAAAGATAAACTCCCTGCTATTTCACCCACCGAAATAACACAGATCGTTGGATCCTTTTCAAGATGCACCTTCTTTACTTTCCACATCATCCTACATCGAGGAAGCCTACGTCGATAAGACCAAAACAACCTGAAAGCTACTAACATGCTATGTTAGTCGAATTCGTTGTTTCGTGGTCCAAAAGAAAATGGCAGCCACGTAGTCTGCAAATCAGTGAAAGTGACTAACATGCTCTGTTAGTCAAATTTGTTGTTTCGTGAGGCAAAAGGAAATAGTGGCCACACAATCTGCAAATCAGTGAAAGTGACTAACACGCCATGTTAGTCGAATTTGCTGTTTCGCGGGCAAAAAGGAAATGGCGGCCACGTAGCCCACAAATCAGTGAAAGCCCTTTATTGTCATCGGGATAACATACACTATTGGCAATGAGGAAAAAATATCATCTCGATACCCGATGGGGCTATCGGTGGAGCTCTTGCTGATAATCGATGGAGTCATATCTTCATAACAGTGACATCGGGTTATCAGGAGGTCCCAATTTATGTTACCCCGATACTCAATACCCCAATACACGTGTTAGTCCCTCCGTACTGCCTAATCTATCGGGCCCATCATCCTTTCGCTGCTTCGCAAAAGATAAACTCCACGCTATTTCGCCCACCGAAATAAAGCAGACCGTCAGATCCTTTTGAAGATGCACCTTCTTTAGTTTCCACGTCATCCTACATCGAGGAAGCCTACATCGATAAGACCGAAACAACCCGAAAGTGACTAACACGCTATGTTAGTCAAATTCATTGTTTTGCGGTCCAAAAGGAAATGGCGGCCACATAGTCTACGAATCAATGAAAGTGACTAACACGCTATGTTAGTCGAATTTGCTGTTTCATGAGGCAAAAGGAAATGGTGGCCACACAGTCTGCGAATCAGCAAAAGCGACTAACACGCCATGTTAGTCGAATTCGCTGTTTCGCGGGGCAAAAGGAAATGGCAGCCACGCAGCCCACGAATCAGCGAAAGCCCTTTATTGTCATCAGGATAACATACACTATCAGCAATGAGGAAAAAATGTCATCCCGATACCCGATGGGGCTATCGGTGGAGCTCTTGCCAATAACTGATGGAGTCATGTCTTCATAGTGGTGACATCGATTTATCGGGAGGTCCCAATTTATGTTACCCCGATACCCAATGCACTAAATGGAGAAGGGGACTCTATCAAAGAGACTCTCTCCGATAAAGTGATACCAAGCAAGAAGGGGAGTCAGACTTATCGGGATAACATACATTGTCGGGGAGATGCGTTTTGAGTTATCTCGATGCTCGATGAGGAAGATGAGCTCGGCACAACTGAAGTGACTACATCGAGGAAGCCTACGCTGATAAGACCAAAACAACCTGAAAGCGACTAACATGCCATGTTAGTCGAATTCGCTATTTCGTGAGGAAAAATAAATGGCAGCCATGCAGCTCACGAATCAGCAAAAGTGACTAACACGCCATGTTAGTCAAATTCATAGGTTTCATAGGGAAAAAGAAAATGGGGGCCACATAGCCCATGAATCAGCGAAAGCTACTAACACGCTATGTTAGTCGAATTCGCTGTTTCGCGGGGCAAAAGGAAATGATGACCACTCAATCCGCGAATCAGTGAAAGCGACTAATACACTATGTTAGTCGAATCTTCCATCAACGCGATATTTGCCTAAACAATGTTCCATGAATCTTCTCTCTTTCATTCTTTCTCTCTTAACTCTCTCTCCCTCTCTCTGCCTCTATCTCTCTATCTCACGAGAGAGAGAGAGAGAGAGAGAGAGAGAGAGAATAATGGGAGAGAGAGACCTAAGAGAGAGGGAGAGAGGGGAGAGAGAGATTGATGGGGAGGGAGGGAGAGACAGAAAGAATGGAGAGAATGGAAAGAATGGGAGAGAGACACCTACGAGAGAGGGAGAGAGATAGAGAAAGGGAAAGGGAGGGATAGGGAGAGATGGAGAGAGAGAGAGAGGGAGATAATGAGAGAAAGAGAGAGACACCTAAGGGAGGGGGAGTGAGAGAGATAGAGATAAAGGGTGAGAGGGAGAAGGGAGTTGGGAGGGAGAGAGGTAAAAAGAGTTAAAGGGAAAGAGATAGAGACCATATGGTATTCTAAGGGGTCATATGGTGTTCTATAACACCTTCGGACACCATATGATCCCTTAAGACACCATACGACCCATAACAACATCATATGGTGTCCTAAGGGGTCATAGGATGCCATATGACTCCTCAAGACACCATATGGTGTCCTAAAGGGTTATATGGTATTCTATGACCCCTTAGGAAACTATTTGGTATTGTTATAGGTCCTATGGTGTGCTAAGGGATCATATAGTGTCCTATGACCCTTTAGGACACCATATGACCCCTTAGATGTCGTTAGGGGTCATATTATGTCCTAAGGGTCATATGGTCTCATTATGTGTCTTATGTTGTCCTATGACCCCTTAGGAAACCATATGGTATCGTTAGGGGTCGTATGGTGTCCTAAGGGGTCGTATGGTGTCCTAAGGCGTCATATGGTCTCCTACGACCCCTTACAACACCATTTGGCCCCTTAGGACTCCATATGGTGTCGTTATGGGTCGTATGGTGTCCTAAGAGGTCATATACTATTCTATGACCCCTTAGGACACCATTTGGTGTCATTATGGGTTGTATGGTGTGCTAAGGGGTCATATGGTGTCCTATGACCCCTTAGGACTCCATATGACATATTATGTGTTGTTACAAGTCATATAGTATCCTAAGGAGTCATATAGTATCCTATGACCCCTTAGGACACATGCATGGATCCCTAGGATACCATATGACCCTAGAGAGGGAGAGAGGGGGAGGAGAGGGAGGGAATGGGAGAGAGATACACCTAAGAGAGGAGGAGAGTGAGATAGAGAGATAGAGACTAAGAGGGAGAGACAAGAGATAAATGAGAGAAAGAGAGATGGAAAGAGAGATGGAGATACACCTTCCCTCCCTCTATCTCTATCTCTCTCACTCCCCCCTCCCTTAGGTGTCTCTCTCTTTATCTCATTATCTCCTTCTCTCTCTCTCTCTCTCCATCTCTCCCTACCCCTCCATTTCCCTTTCTCTATCTCTCTCCCTCTCTCTTAGGTGTCTCTCTCCCATTCTTTCCATTCTCTCCATTCTTTCCCTCTCTCCCTCCTTCCCCATCCATCTCTCTCTTCCCTCCGTCCCTCCCTTTCCTCTCACTCACTCTCACTCTCACTCCTCTCTCCCTCTCTCTTAGGTTCTCTCTCCCATTATTTCCTCTCTCTCTCTCTCTCTCTCTCTCTCTCTCTCTCTCTCTCTCTCTCTCTCTCTCTCTCTCTCTCTCTCTCTCTCTCTCTCTCTCTCTCTCTCTCTCTCTCTCTACTAGGTCTCTCTCCCCCCCTCTCTTTTAGGTGCCTCTATTTCCTATTATGTTCATCTTTCCCTCTCTCCCTCCCCCATCCTCTCTTAGGTTTGTCTCTCTCCCATTCCCTCCCTCTCCTCCCCCTCTCTCTGTCTCTTAGGTCTGTCTCTCTCCCATTACTTTTTTGAGGGAATTTGCAAACGAATGGGTGAAGTGGACTTTTGATTACTTAAAAATGATTATGTTATTATGGACAATGATTTTTTAGTTTATTTAATGATGTTATTAAAGATAAATGTTTAGGCACTCAATTTGAAGATCTCAAACTAAATATTTCTTGTTGATTGTGATGATAAATTTATTTTATTGTATTTCTATAAGTTGTAATTTCTCCTATGATGATAAATTAGATTTTTGACCTTCACATAAAAATCTTACTAATATGAATATTGATAAGGAAAAGTGTTTTTCTATGAATGAACAAGCTTCTTACCTTGGAAAATTTGTAGAGCATGGGTTAGAAATACTAGTTATTCATGGTGCAAATGATGTTGAGATTGTTCTTTAAATTCATTAATTAAATGTGTTGACCCTAATAATGTTGATTGTGAAGAGGTTTTGAACTCAAGGCAAAATCATTCTAGAACTTATCCACAAGGGCGGTTCTATTGTGGATATTTTTTATGAAGGAATTAAATTGGATAAAAACTCTAAAATCCTTACCTCTTCTTCAAAGACATTCCATATAGACTTACATCATGCTTGGATTGAAGGATTGAATTTTAATTTTGAGTCTAAAATGAAAAATAAACTCAACATTTGTAGTGGTAATATATTACAACTTTGTATCCATGAGTTTGATAAAAATGCATGTGATAGTGGATCTATTAATTTTATATGAATCATGACCTAGTTACAATGATGTGGATGAGTTGCAATATAAGATGAAGATACATATCAATGTGATGCAACTCATATTGAGGGGGTGCCTTTGTATTAGCGTTTTTGTTTTGGTGCACCTATGTATCATGATAGACATGATTTAGACACAATAGGACCCCTAACATTCAAATGATTTTCAAAGATATCTTTCAAAAGTTACACTAATCATTTTAAAATTTCTCAAAGATTTGTCTATTTACATTTAATAATGTTTAGAGAATTTTTTACTTAATAAATTCCAAAAATTTCCAATAGTAACAAATCCCTTTGGAAATATTATTTCTCTCTAAATCAACAAAAGAGAAAAATAATAAAAATATACTCATTCTTTGATTATTCATTCTTTGATATATTATATTAATAAAAAAAATGTAAAATACTAATATATCAAATTTAAGTTTACAATGGTGAAAAGTGAATAATTTGAATTTGTCTTCATATATCGTAGTTAAGAAAATGCAAATAAATTTATATCTTTAAAAATTTAAACTTGATTATACTTCTTATAAGGTAATTGATATGTGAATAGTAAGCTAAATTTTTCCTATAAACATTGCCATCCACAAAAATGATACAACTTATGATAAATACATTTTGCATTGACCTTAAAATTTATATGAAAATATAACATGTTCAACAGATGCCACAATCTCAAAAGTTCTGCAATCTATTTTTTTTTTTGACAATATATTTTTATACAGTTCTACATAATTACATTTGTGTCAACTTGGATCACAATAAATATATTTCTATAAATCCAACGATTTAAATGTTGCCATTAAAAGCTATACTAAACTATAAATACTTATCATATTCAGATACATTACAAATACTTACAGACATGTCTATTTGGCTCCAAAATGGCATACCACGTGACTAACACATGATGTTAGTCCCACCTTTTTAACCATAGATTTTTTATTGGATGACTGAGATTGCATAACACATCGCTATTAGTCTGACAAATTCGCCCATTTGGAGCCAGAATAGACACAACCCAATACTTACACCTGTAAGCCTAAAAGCCAAGCTGAATCCTTAAAGTATACAGACAGTAATAGGAAGGTTACAACAGTTTAGTCTGGGGTTAGTTCAGTTCTAGATTCAATTTTAAATTTCTTCCTCCAGATCGAAAGATTATAGACCCTTATCCTAAGAAAACCCTAGATTTCTCTGGATTCAAATTTAAAAAATAGGTTACAACAGCAAGAGCATGCCATACAGATCCTCGATCCACCTTGTACACTTACGTACCTGTGGCTCAAAAGGAATTTTAAAAGCTTGCATTTGGGTTGGTTGTGGTATGAGGCAATTTTACAGCATCTATCATCCGTCGAGAGACATGGAAGTGGAAGATTTTGTGCTGCAGTTGTAAGTATGTGGAGGAGATTTCCACATACTGCTAGGTGCACTTGTCTCCAAATAAAACGAACCATCAAAACCTGGTAGTGGAGCTTCTTCTTCAAGTAATTTGTAGAACTTGTCTCATGCCAAGCCTGCCTTCTAGGTGATGATACGAACAGATCAGACCCAGCTTTAGTGGATTTGACTTGATGATACTCCTGGCATAGGGCACAACACTCACAAAGGCAATGGACAAGGAATTCAAAGGTTCAATACCTGCGAAGATGCAATTTAACCACATGAATAGGTACAACTGAATTTGATTCAAAAGCTTTGAGGGGAAGAGTTTACCAGATTATACACTAGCACCAAGAAAACTAGCACGACTTTGAGGGGAAGAGTTTACTAAATTATACACTAGCACCAAGAAAACTAGCACCTGCCTTTGCTACATAAATCCCCCAAAAAAATTGAGAATCATAAAAATCTAAACATCTCACCATCACGTAAGAAAAATCATATAATGAAGGCTGAAAAAAAAATCAAACCTTTGGATGAAAGCAGTCTACTTCCACACCCATGGGCCCTCAAATCCCACTGCATTTTTCATACCTTTCATGCTTTCTTCGTCTAGCTTTCATTCATGGCTACACCTCACATGGAAAATGAAAAAGCATCTAGTTTTAGGTATTTTAAAAAATTTGAATTGTTTGAGCGGGAATAGAATTTCAAAAAATTCCCTCCCATGTAGTCATTTCAAATTTAGCCATGCGCGTGACTGACCATGAGAACCGCCGAAAAATGTTAGCTGCGTGCAAATGTTTTCTGTCAACCGCAAAATGGCAATATGCCTCCACGTCAGCCCGATGGTGGATCCCAGAACGTGTTTGATGACATCATGGAGGGCATGCAATTTTGGAACCGCATCATGGCATGGCATGCCTTTTTGGAGCCAGAATAGCTACAGTCGTATTAAAAGAAGGTTCAAGGGTTACATCGATAGTAAAATATATTTTGAATAATATATTGGAAGGTACAATCTACTCTCAATAAAATATATTCTGAATAATATATTCGAAGGTACAATCTACTCTCAATTACATTAATTTATACAAAAAAAAATTATAATAAATTTATTGACCTATATATTTGTTCGCCAATTTTTTAATGTTCATGACAAATCATGTTTAAACTACATATTTATATCATAGTCATAAAACTCTATGTAATCAACGTCCACTACAATTACAACCAATTAAAACTTACTCAAAAGCAATCAAATTGTTATTTTCATAGCAAGGGCATTGAAATTGATTGATTTACTTTTATTCACTACATGAATGTTTGTTTCAACTATATGCATTTCTATTGTGCTTAAAGCTTAGTGTGGGCATTTCATAGCTAACAATTTAATCCTTAATGAATTCATTGTGAATATATTGCATAATGCTAAGAAGTTTATGTTTTGTTTGAACTCAAGGTAAGAATTAGATTCCAAGGTTAAAGATAGGATTAGGATTAGGGTCAAGATTATGATCATAGTTAAGATTACAAAGTGTGGATTAGGTCCCCTACAACCTACAACTAACTATCCTTAGCAATATGGTGAGAAACCCCTTTGGTTTGAGTTATTGAGCTTAAGGATAAGAGCTAAGGAATTTTAATTCTACTCACTAGCTTAACACACCTCTTCTTACACACCTCAATTGCCTTGTAGACATTTAAACTTACAATAGAATTACAACTTTACAACTGTTATACATATTAATTTTTTGAAAACTAAATTTCATCAAGTTTATATTAGGAAGATAATAATCTAAAATATTGTTTATAAAAAATAAAATATTAAGAAAATTCAAATACTATAAAAATGAAGAAAAATGAAGATAAAACTATTGTATTAAAAATAGATAGTAAATAACACTAACTCTAACCCTAATCGTAACCTTAAGCTAACCTTAACCCTAACCCTAACTATGATTAAAATATGATACATATTATTTGATTTTGATATAAATTATTTAATATTTTTTATTCTCAAATAATTTTTAAATAGTTTAATTTTTAATTTTAAATAAATATATCATATAAATGCATTTTTTTTAAATGACAATAAATAATATAATAGAATGAAAAAATATCTTACAAAATATAATTAAATCAAAATTTAAAATCAAACAAATTTTGTTACAATAAAATTATAACTACTCTTAATATTTAACATTTTAAACTAAATCTTACAAGTTTAGATTAAAAAGATAATAATATAAAGTATTACTTATTAAATAAAACTAATATGATTCATATATTATAAATATAAACATAATATTATATTGAAAAAAATAAAATATTCTATATTTTCAAAATTTAAAATAGTTATACATTGTTTTTTGTTTATCTTTTTATAAGTAATATGTAGACATTCGTATAATAATTTTAAACTAAAAATATTATTTTAATATTTTAATATAATAATTAAATTAAATTTAAATAATACTAACTCTAACCTAAATAATTATATTTATAAAATGAAAAGGCAGACTTTTTTTAAAATATTTTTTTTGTATGATATCCATTACATATTTCTTCTTACGATTTTCATTATATATTTTGAAAATTTGAAATAATTATTAAAAAATAAAAGTTAATCATTTTTTTTTTTTAATTTGTTAACTAAAATTTTTCACTTTTAAAATTTCTATATATAATAGTAAAATAAAAATAAATAAATAATATTCAACCACATCCAATTTTTTTTTGTTCCTCCACAAAAATAGTCTTAACATTTACTCTCCTTATAAATACTTCTAAGAATACTTAATGTTTACTCTCCTTATCAAAAATTCTAAGAATATTTATCTTGTTGATAGGAATTAAAAGATTCTAAAATAGATAAATAAAAGTACATATAGAATTTCATAGACAATTCTGAAATTTATTGTGCTTTCCGAAAGTCCTATGTTGTGCCATAAAATTGCAGAAAAGTAAAATTAACGCTATGTTAAATAAACTTATTGATAGCTCATGTAATTTACCATTCACCCAACTGTCGGTACTTTTAAAAACACAGGTTCGACGTCATCAAACATTTTCGAACAAGAGTGAGACAATCCCAGTGGGCTATGCCCACATTAAAATAGCCTATCGACTAATTAGTTACTAGCACTTGCACCCAAACGAGGTGCAAGGGTTACGCCGATAGAGAATTATATAATTAATATATAAGAAAGTATAATTTTATAGCTCATTAATTTAATTTACAATATCTTATGTAAAATTCTATTTTTTGTGTATATAATTTTGAAATGCAATCTTGATTTTAGGTACTTTATACAAAGTTTATACCAATATTGTTGTGGAGGTGCAATGGTTATGTTTATTTTATAAAGAATAACACCTTAAGCCTAGACTTGTTTGTATAATTGCTATCTTTTTCTCAATCTAATCTAATTAGTGTAAACTAATATTATTTTTAGATATAATTGAAATAATTAATAAATTTAATTAATATTCTTAACATTTTTAATATTCTTATTTTATAATCCCCACAAAATTAAGTAAAAATAAAAGTATATATAGAATTTCATAGACAATTCTGAAATTTATTGTGCTTTCCGAAAGTCCTATGTTGTGCCATAAAATTGCAGAAAAGTTTAATGTGAAGTGGAGGGTGGTACAAGGGACGTTAAAATATTTATTATGCACTTATTTCAAGTTGAGAGGCTCCACATAAAACAAAATTAACGCTATGTTAAACAAACTTACCGATAGCTCATGTAATTTACCATTCACCCAACTGTCGGTACTTTTAAAAATATGGGCGGGCTCGATGTCAAACATTTCCAAACAAGTGCGAGACAATCCCGGTGGGCTATGCCCATGTTAAAATAGCCTATCGGCTAATTAGTTATTATAAATTAAAATAGGTACATTCTAATGTGTGTATATATGTCATTCAATTTATTAAAAATAAGTATATCTCATTTTTTTTATCATATTGTTTATTTGAACCGTGTTTCTAATTTGAATTGATTGTTGTCAATTGTATTAAATAATTTAAATTGAGTATACAGGTTTTAATATTATAGATAAATTATATGATATTGATAACCATAAAAAAATTATATTTGTGTACATTTATATTTACACATATTGCATTGTCATTTATGTATTTGTATTTGGGAATGGTATAATTTATCTTTGTGTATTGGCAAAAATGTTTAATCTTCATAAATCAATAACATAATTTCTAGAAAGATCGACTCGAGCGCAAAGAGCTTTGAAATTTGAATTAGGTAGACTATGTTGTGACACATGACCTATTCACCTAGAGACACAAGGAATTAGGTTGATCTTGACTAAGGAAATAAACAATGAACCTTAGCTAGCAGATTCAAGAATATGGCCAGTTTGTGTGCTACACACATTGAATTAAGCACTAAATGAATTCATTTATGATAAGAAATAATGTAGTGTAAAAGTAAGGTCTAAAAATAAGCATATAGCTTTATCCATTACACTTTTCTCCCACTTTGATGTGTGAATAAAGATACATAAGCATGGACACCAAAGTAAACTATGATATAAATGAAATAGACAAGGACCCTGCTATATAAGGTTAGACAATACCTTGAGATCTTGATGTACCTATTGAAACATGGTATCCTCAACACATGCACATACAAAAGTAAGATATAGATGCAAAACAACAATATTTCACAAAAATACACTATCATCAAAATTGCATTATTGTAATGTGGAAAATATATGCTTATATTAGTCCACCATATGCCATAGTATATAAGGGATTTGGGAACTAGAACCAATGTGATACCTAAAATGTATACACGTGTCATTAGTTATAGGGGGAATAATGTTGCACAATGCAATTTTAAGGGTGGAACTAGTGTGGTCACACCACATATGCAATTATGATTACCTCTAAAATGGATTCATGATGCATAAGTTCCTAATAGTGGAGATGGAGGTAGGGTGGATCATATGATCTCTGCAAGATTGCATTTATATAGTATAGTGTATTGGTAATTATGAGTCATAATACAATAATGAATTTAGAATTGGTGTGATAACGGTGACCTATGCACCATGTAAGACAAAGTATTTTGATGAGGATTAAATGTTCCATTCAAATTGAGTGTAATATGTCATTGATCATTTGACTTGAGGAGAGGAAAATATGTGTAATAATATAATCACCAAATATATATAAGGATGTATGGATTGTTAAATTAAACAATAATTGCCCCATACACATATTAAATTCTAAATCTAGATCAACTACTATGTCATTGATTACATGCATTAGATTAATCATTTTATGTATAATGGTAACCATTACTTGGGAATTCACCACATTGATAAAATATTACGATAGGATAAAATTATTTATGAGTTTGATATTTAATAAAATTGATGCAATATTTATGTGAATTTGATTGAAATGCTATTTTTCTTCATTTTTATCTCCCTTGGAAATGTTCATGTTACTGTGATGATTATTTTCTTGGAATGGAAATCTACATATTTAAAGGATTTGGCTTGGGAGAAAAGTAGATTTATTTCCTCAATCATTTATGAGGCTTACAACCAAAGGAGATTATACCTTATATTTAGTAGGAGACTTGAAGATAATATCTCATTTTTTATATCATTTTGTTCAATATAGAGATTTAAAAGAAAAAATAATATCTTTCAAATGATTAATAATATTCATTTTATTATGGAGGCTTCAAAAAATAAACCTGTATCATATTACATTTGTTTATAATACATCTAGAATAAATAATACCATAGATTTTACTTGTATATTAATGTTCTATTTTAAAATCCTCTTATTATCTCCTCCTATAATAATATATCATTTTTAATTAGATACCATTTTTATAGATATGTTTAATATCTCCTTTTCATTTTTACTCTTTAATATATATACTACCTTTGTTTATACATCGATACTAAATAATACCATTAATTTTACTTGTATATTAATGTTTTATTTTAAAATCCTCTTATTTAAAGATCTCTTTCCAATAATAATATACCAATTTTTAATTACGTCAAGAGGTTTCTTCTATTGCCACAACATTAATTGAAGGAGTCTATGCACATAAAAAAGAAACACTTTGCATGCTTCACATATACAAATAAAACAGATGAGTAGCATGGTAATGAAAGAGGAAATAGTTCATTTCGAAGAGGAAGCGATGAATTTTTGTGGTGAAGGTATCATACCAATAAAGACATTAATAATAATTTTAGGGCTAATTCCTTCATTTAAGCCTGGGAAAATATATCAATTCCCAATCTATTTATAATCGGATTTGAGACACAAGCTACTTTGGCACCTTTTTTTATACACCTTTCAATCCTGTGGAGTGAGCACATGATTTTATTACCAATATAGGTTTTCCTAATCATAATAGCTGACTATGAGATGCAAATACAATCACCTAAACTATCACTAGCCTTTGGTGCTTTCAAATCAATTACTCTCACTTTGGCTAGAGTAGAATCACAATTTAAACACTAACTTTGACTTTCACAACGAAAATTTGTAACCAAGTTTCTCACATAAATCTACTATGGTATTATGTTTGTATAGATTTGTATAATTCTACACTCTCACTCTCTACCCATAGGTCCTAGTCTAAATTATACACTCTCAGGATATTCTCACTCTAATACTAATTAACACAAACTAGTTAGGGGATTTTGCCAAACCATCAAAACTTCCAGCACTTTAATTTCAAACTTCAAATTAATATAAAGTATAAAAAATAGCATTGGAATATTTAGCCACACAAATGATCTTGTTTTAGCTATATATATCAAAACTTAAACACTATAAAATCAAACTCTTATAAAAAAAAAATTTCTCTATCTTGGGCTATGAATCTATGTTTCTCCTAGTACCCAATTTCATTCACTGTTTAGAAGCCTCAATTAACCCAACACTAATTCATTCCCTTCTTCAATTCCATTTTTTCTATCCTCATTTAATGTCTACACCAGTTTTCCCAAGTGCACCCGCCTCAATTTTATTTTATTTCTACCCGTCTTGTCTTGCCTAGTACTTTCTTTCCAAATTCTTCTATCCCGCCCAACCATTCTTGTTCTTTTTACTTCTAAATTTATTATAAAACTATTCACAATTCAAACACTCACTAGACTAGGACCTATGGGTAGAGAGTGAGAGTGAGAGTGAGAGTGATGGTTTTAACAAAAAAATTTCCTCATACTACTAAAATTATATGGACCCCCTCATAAACCTCTCTCAATCATCAAGGTTATTTCCTTTTTTAATTTATAAATATAATGGGTGTAACAACCTTCTCCTACCATATATATCTTATTACAAATGGCAATAGTTATTGGTATATTTTCTTTTTGTTGAGATGAAGTTTGCAGAGGAAATTTTTATTATTTAAGGGTAAAGAACTACAAACTTCATTATGATTTTTTTATGCATTCATATCACCAGGTTGATAGAGGTTGTAGATCATGATTTTTTATTTATTCTATTTAATATGAAGATATGAAATGATCTATTATGAAAGAGTATTTTAAATCAAAGTACTTATTGTTTTAATTTTGTAATAGTTGGTATCTCTTCTAGATATTAAGCTGAGAAATGATCAAATAAAAAATTCAATACTGTTGATTACATATTAACACACAATATATTCAATATATTGTCAACTAAGAAGGTAATATCATCCTTGTACCATTCAATATATTTAAGAGGAATTTGATTCCTCACAAACAACTCTTTCTGAATATCCATAAAGAACTTTTGACAAGTAGCATCACAATCATCAAAACTTTCCAATATTCCTTAATTTTACTACTGATAGAAATATGTCTTCTCCATACAACATTATTTATTCTAGGGAATGCTTTGAGTTCAAATAAAATACCAAGCACACAATAAGAGATCCATACTAGAAGGGGTACATTTGAGTCTTTGTCAACCTAAGGTTATCCAACAATTGTCACCTAAACAATTCATATGGATCATAGTCTTTATTTTCATTCACCATTTTAAAGGCCACATATACTACTATGGAAGATGATGAACCATCATGATTCCTATAATACACCTTGTGTGAAATTCTCATAGTCACATATCTCACTGCCAAGTCAACAATAATATCAATCCGAAGGGCTCTCTTATCAAACACAACACTACTCAATCTATTCACTTCATCATTCTTCATAGACTTGAAAGAAGGTATGGTTCCAGTCCAGCATAAACTAGTCATATCTCTTAGGACTTATAAATTCTATATGATCGATTGAACCATAAGAAATCTTCATGAATTCTATTTAGCACCATCTTAATTATCTCTTCATCATTAAACATGAGAAAATTACTCCAGGCATCCAAACCCTTATGCCCTAGACTAGCATAATTTGCCTTAAACCTCTATGCACCATCTACAATATGAATTCTCTTAAAATCATTAAGGTTGTTGTGATTATAATCTTCCAAAGAAACATCAATGTAGCAAAAAATATCTTCTTTATAAATTACCTTTTTAGGAACAACAAAAAATGTACCAACAGGGTCATTCATCACTGAAACGAATGGTCAAATTTTAGGACTAGGTCTTTCTTCACAATGAATATTGATAATCTTATAATTTTCCATTAGAAAAGATCACAAAAAAGATGAATACCTTTGATTGATCTCCTTCACACCTCTTCACATTCTGCAGCTCTTTGATCAAATTTGTACAAATGAATTTCGAATAAGCAATATATAAAATTGTCATCTAGAATTTCTTCAAAAGTCGATACACTATTTACTTGAAGTTACCAAAATAGTTCTAAATCATCAATTTCACTTAGAATCCATCTAAAATGTCTTCCAAACTTTTTCCATGTTGAGAATAACTTGGCACCATGCCAAGAGGGGGAAAAATATATAATTTAAGCTTTCCCCCTTAGACACAACCGTCTGAGCTAATTATCCAAAGAAGGGTCTGCACCAATAGAAGGTGTGCATCCATCCTCAATCTTATCTTCAATCTTATCTTCAATCTTATCATCTACCTTCTTTACCCATGTCATCTTCATTTTCTCCTCTTCATTGATATTGATTTTCTTTTCCAAATCATTAGGTTTCCTAGTTTTATCTTTGCAATGTCTCGCAATGTATCTCATTCTATTACAATTATAGCATAAACTTTAGAGTTAGTGAGTATAAACTTGTATAGGGATACAATTTATGATGCTACATCATTAAAATACGAAACAACTTTAGAGCTAGTTGTCATATATTTCTTAGATTCAAACAAATCTATTTGAAGATTTGGATTGAACTCCAATCATTTGCATAAAGATATGTTTGAATATTAATTTTGTTCCAATAAACACATCGAATCATTTTTACATCTTGAAACTAGAGATAGTCTAGATTCATAGGTATTTTTCTCTCATCCATTTATTCACTAGTAAGGTATTTAGAAAAAAAGAAACTACAAATCATGATATTTAGTATTCTCAACTATATATTTTTCTCTTTAAATTTTTGTTTAAGTTTTTCTAAATTTTTCAAAACTCATAAATTTTAATTAATTATCAACAATAAGATTACACATAATAGATATAGTCCATATGTTCATCCCTAATGAAAACTTACCTCTCCATAACTACCTTGATAATGCTTGATTACTTTCTCACTTGAATTAAATCTTTCTCTTGAAAAATCAAATTGAAAACTTATGGAGAGATGTCTCAAATGAGTGGGTAAGGATTTCATTTATACCTAAACTCATGAAACGCGAACTTGGGAAGGGAATTCCCACTTATATAATCCAACCATTGGAGGGTCAAAAACTGGGCCCCTTTACGTTAGACAAGAGTGCCCAAGGCACCTTTGTGAAGGACGAGTGCACCTGTGACACCCTTGTCCAGCCTATCAGGGCTAAACAAAGAACCATTGAACCAACTAATGCATGAAGATTTCAATTTGAAGCCAGTGTGAGTAGAATCAAACATGATGAAAGTATAGAATGCCAAAACACTAAAGTGAGTCCTAAGTGAGTATAAAATTGTATAGGGATACAATTTACAACGTTACATCATTAAAACACAAAAAAAATTTAGAATTAGTTGTCATATATTTCTTATATTCAAACAAATCTATTTGAAGATTTGGATTGTTCCAATCATTTGCACAAGGATATGCTTGAATATTAATTTTGTTCCAATAAACACATCAAATCACTTTTTCTTCAAACTAGAGATAGTTTAGATTCATAGGTATTTTTCTATTATCCATTTATTCACTAATAAATTATTTTAAAAAAAGAAACTCTAAATTATGATACTTAATATTCTCAACTATATATTTTTCTCTTTAAATTTTTGTTTTAGTTTTTTTTTTAATTATTAAAACTTAAAATTTTTAATTAGTTCTCAATAATAAGATTACAAATAGATATAAGGTTATATACACCACCTAAAATTTACAAAAATATGGCAACTTACCATTACAACATCTATCTCTCTATCTATGTAAAGTTTCTTTTAGAATCTTTGACACAATAATTCTATAAAAAATAAACCTAAAGATTGAAATGGTCAACCAGTAGAAGTCATCAATCAAAGATGTATGACTTCTCCTACTTGGGCCAAGTACCGGATCATATTCACACATATCTCGACAAACATTTCAAAATTACTTTCATCAGTCAAATTCTAAAAAAATTCCTTTTCCAAAACAAAAAACAAAAAACAAAAATACACACAATCCTTGTCGGAAACAAAAACAAAAAAACACCTCAAAATTGTACATTTTAGACTAACATCCTCACTCATTCACTGTCATTTGCTTGGAACTAGTGTTGGCCACTACCAATCACAACATCCACCAGGTGTCCTGTTGGATTGCCCACTTTCAAACATTCCGTGTTGAACAGTAAACAATTTATATGATTTTCTTTCCCTGGTGCCAAGTGCCACAACACAAATTGCTCTCACACAGAGTTGGAATCTTGAATACTTTTGGCCGCATCTGAAACCCTAATACTGTGTACCCTCTCATCGTCAACATCCAAAGCATGTTTTGCACTGTAAAAGCCGGCAAAATTTGCCCTTATATACCTATACTCAATCTCATCCCTCCATTCTCCACACGCTTTTCTCCAAGTCTTCTATCATACTAAAACTACGTCCCTGTTCTGGCCTACAATACCCATCAAAGTTTTGGTATTGTTCTTAACATTTTGACATACAAGTAAGCATGTTTAAAAAGTTAGCAAGTCTGTTTTTCTTTCTTCTTCTCTCTGGGTTCGAGTTAAGCGAGGGAGCAAGATCGATGCCGAATGAATTCACTCAGAAGAATCGAACTTGGAGCGATGCAAAGAAAGAACTGGCAAGAGCTGACGTGGAGGAGTATAATGGTGTTCCCAAGAGTGGAGAATTTTCTTTTGCCATGAAAAGCACAGAGCCGGTTAAGGAAGCCATGCGCAGTCCAGTAGTTGCTAAATCATGTAGCAGCAAAAGAGGTGATGCCGAGCAAGAGGCAACGATATCTGCTCCAAGCCCAGGTGCCGGTCACTGAAAAAATGATTCAAAGGACTAGTGTGGTGTATACAATTCACCGAAACATTCTACATATTCTTTAGAATTCAATAAAGTGACTGATTGGTCACAATTTCATTTCATGATGAAAATGGAAACGATTGTTATTAAATAAAAAAGCTGTTCTAGTAATTATAATCACTCTGTCTAGTTGGAAGTGAGTGCTGGTACTTCAGTGGAGTTTGCAGGCCATTTCTAATTAGCTCTCGATTTTCCAACCCAGATTATTAGGGAAAAAAAATGAATTAAATTAGCGATTTTTTTAATCACATTTCTTTGTATCGTAATATATATTAATTCACAAGTCTTATTCGCAACAATTCCATACATCTGAAAGAAATGTATATAAGTATATACAAGTAGATAAATATTGACATCTTATAGACTGTGGCATTCATATCAATATACCAAACGCATAGAGCCACGCAAGTAGAATAAGATATAGTTTTCTGCCCTCTACATATTGTTATCATATTGTTATCAGAATATGACAATCTTGCGAAACGGTAGTACAGAAGGGAACAGTTTAAATCACATACATTAAGCTTACATTTTTAG
The DNA here is from genome assembly GCF_030272615.1 of Cryptomeria japonica. NCBI lineage: Eukaryota > Viridiplantae > Streptophyta > Pinopsida > Cupressales > Cupressaceae > Cryptomeria > Cryptomeria japonica. The sequence continues at coordinate 356,887,519 of NC_081407.1, read as the reverse complement.
ATCTAAAAGTGTTAAATACTCAGAGTTGACTGATATTTTCTAGATTTAATATGTTGTTTAAGGTGTGTGGTCACACTAAAAATACATTTCTAGACTTAAAAGTGTTAAAACATTCAGAATTGACTAACATTATCTAGACTTAATGTGTTGCTTAATGTGTGTGATTTAAGACTGACCACACAAAAAGATGCCCGCAAAGATTGTGGAGTATTTATGCCTACTAAATGTATTTTCGTGGGAGTTTTCCATATATAGGAATCTATTTTATGCACATCCTGGAATCGTTACGGGCTGCAACTGAAAGGAGATGTAGCAGATTGGGCGAGTGCTCTATTGCGTAGAAGGAGGTCTGAGTTGAAATGGGCATGGCATAGACATATGGAAATGACAATGATAAACCAGACATTGGCTGGAATATATTTGAAGCAATGAGAAAGGTGTGATGATGAGTATGCAAGATCGTTGCCACATGGCTCCCAAACTGCTTGAAGATGTTCATCCATGTGATGGAAGATATATAGTTTGAGTTGATTGATGCAATTTGAAGGATTTAATTTTGTCATATGCCCTTTAGTTTAATTTACTAGAGATATTTACATCTAAATATGCGGATCTTTGATTAACATAGATATTTTGAATATGGGTAGTAGCAGTAGTAAGTGAATCAAACTTAACTGATACTATTGCTTCGTCGCACAAGAAATCTATTATCAGTTTATATAGATATGCTTATTTAGCCGTATTAGTTGTAATGTTTGTAGTAGGCGGTTTTCTTCTTTAGAACAAGAACGAGGGTTGTAGATGAGGAACTGAGTCATTGCTGCAGCCTATATCAGCTATCAGATCAGCTCCAGGAGAAAAATAAAGATATAAAACAATCAAGAAGAGACAAACTGAAAAATAATAAAGTAAATAGAAGCCAAAGCGATGAAGTGATAGAATGAGGTATGTCTAGCATTCCAAGTCTTTCGAAGATGATATTAAATTCCTTAAAAGTTTGAGTATTCAAAGATTTTTGGAGTTATAAGGTCATATTTGTAGGAGATAGATTGATTTCTTTATTAAAGTTGAATTTACATATTTTAGAGTGATAAAGTTAATGTGTTTTGTAAATGAAAAATAAGGGCACATTATTCTGTGTTTGTATTCTTGTTTCCATCCATGTTACACTTGATAGAGATTTTGGAGGTCATAGTGCTTCTTTTGGTGTTAACTTTGGAGGAAAGTTTCTTTGCAAGAGAAGATGCAACTCAAAATAGTTTTGAGTATTATAAGATATCAATTAGTTAATATATCTTATGTAGGATCCGTCAATCAAGTAGTATATGTAACAACAAAAAAGTTTATAAACAAAGAAAACATAAATAATTTGAAAGCATAATTGAAATCAAATTAAATTTCTAGGTTACAAATACCATTGCAAACCTTGAAAGTGAAATTTTGGGAAATGGGATTCTAGGCCAATCAATGCAAACTAAAGATCTTGATTTCTTTCATAACATTAAACATGAATAGGCCTAACTAAAATTTGGAAAGGAGAGGTAGGCACTTGGATTTTATTCCTTTGTTGCAAAAGAAATGAGATAATGAAGTCTGTGTAGATGAACTAAGTTGGAGATAGAAAAATGAGTGAATTTAACAATAAACAACAGATACAAAATGAAATACTGAAATAGTAAAGCAGATCTGGAACAAAGATACAAAGAGGAGCCAATAATTAAAATTCAGAGTAGATTGTGTTAGATATGGGTGTTGGATGCCCTAGTGTGAAGGTAGCTAAAATTACGACAAATCATGAAAATGCAATCAAGAGGTTTTTTACCACTATCTCCCAAAGAATTAGCTCAAAAAAGAAATACAAAGGCATTGGTAACATATTTTAGAGCATTGGTAACATATTTATAGCTTATCACAATCAATCATTATTTACTCTACAATCATGTAACTTTCTTATACTCAAATCTGCACTAGCACATATGAAAAATAGGAAAAATTGGTGTACCATTTAGGGGGTTGCCTAAGTCAAACTCCATGTTACTATTTTCACTTCCACAATGGCCAATGATGAGATCTAATTGCATGCCCTTGCAAGGATGGAGGGTAAAAAAGTAATGAACTGTTGAGTTGATAAGATATTACCTAAAATATAAAATCCTTTCATGGAATCTCACAAAAGGCTTGATATGATGAAGTGAAGTCCTACAACATGTTAGTTAATGCTTTCAAAGTGAAGAAACTCAATATAATTGATCATGATTTCTATAGAAAATACTTATTATTGAATGCTTTACTCTTTTAATATATATTTGCAACTGATTTGAGTTCAATTGCTTGTAGAATATCTTTGTAAGTTCTAGTTAGAGTTTGAAATGAGAAAGGGAATTCTATTTATATCCAACTTATACATTTTTGAAATAATTATTTATTGAACACCAATAAAATAAGGTAAATTCTTTCTATTTGTAACCCCAGCTTTCATTCTTCAAAATTTGAGCTCTTTTTGCTTAGACAAGGTCATTGGACACCCTAGTCTTGGTAAAATGAGCCATGAAAAAGGTCAAGAATAGGGGAATAAATAAAATGCATAGAATTGGTCTTGAATTGGGAGTAATCATGCATAAATTAGGCACATTCATGAAAAATGGGTGCAAACCCATCATGAAATTGTTAAGGTCGACAATTTATGACACTAGATATAACACCAACTTTAGGAGTATGAATTTAAGTTCACACTCATGATAAAGTATGGAGAAGACAAAGGTTCCATCATCAAGACATTGAAGAGATAAGATGAATCCAAGGTTAGCAAGGTTGTAGCCCCCAAGACTTATGACCCTATCAATCAACAATATCAAGATAAAAGGTTAGCACAAAGTAAGCAAAAATATGATCAACATTGAATACATAAATGGAGCATACACAACACAAGATTTGGCATCTAGAACTAGTAATATCTTTATATTCTCATAAGGAGCCATGTCAATAAAGAAAAGCTATAAATTTTAGGACTAGTAATATTCTCAGTTACTTACTAGGAGTCATGTCACAAACATAGAAAGCATGGCCTTTAGGACTAGTGAGATCCTTAGATACTTACTAGGAGTCATTTCCATAAGTTGTGTAATGCTAGGTGGATCATGAAAAAGTGAAGGCCTCATTAGCTAGTAAAAATCCTCAAGTATACTAGGTGAGATTCATGCAATAATATTGAAGATTACTTTCCATGAAAAACACTCTATTTGCTAGGTAATCTAGATAAAGTGTCATATAAGGTTTTTTGAATAGGACAAATAAATTCATCGTGTGTGGTCACACTAAATAACTAATCTCATGGTTTGTGTACAAAGTAAAACACATAGAGGAATGTATGCCCCAGCCTTAAAATAACTATGTATGCCAATCAGGAGAAATCACCTTTAAGATAGTACACATTTGAAGACAAGCATACCATAACAACAAAATATGCTCAACATAGGCAAATCAAGAAAATTAAACATAGAAAAAAGAGAATGCAAGAGAAAATAAGGGATCCAAATATCTAGGATGAATATGAATATGAGATTAATATGATTGTTTTGAATGCTTTTAGGTCAATATGGAAGAGACCTAAATGCCTCAATTATTTGCATTGTCTCCAAAAGACAACACAAACATATTTAAGAAAAAGACACATTTATGATAAAATATATATACAACAAAGAGATGAGTGTAGATACAAATAGAAGAGTGTAACAATAGGGTCAATCCCATTCTTTTCTTGTTTTAATAGAATTTCAAAGGTTATCCAATCAAAACTTAAGAAATAAAAGACACACCAAATATCACATCATGGGGAGAAACATTACTTGGAATAAAACACAAAATGACAAAAAAGGTACCGCACTTACAAGCCAATCTATAGAAAATCATTTGCCTCCCAATATTTCTCATCCTAAAGAGATGGCAGCAAAGATACTAAAGGAGCTACAACTAGTATAGTACAAGGATCTATATCTAGTTCCAAACATGGAACATTTCCTAATGAAGGATCATTATGTGTGGCACTAGGAGCTAGAGTTAGTGCTTTAGAAAATATTAAGGATAACTCAAAATCATTCTATATAATTTTTAACATGTCATTGAAATAATTATCCAAGTTTATCACAATAGGTGAAACAATATTGCTATCAGCATCACTATGAGCATTATTAGCCATAGTAGAAGGAATAGAGGAATCCCTTAGAATCAATGACTTAAGCTTTCAAATGGGTTGAGAAAGATAAGGATTATACTTATGGATAGAAGGTGAGAAAAGCTGAGGAGGTGGGACCATATCAACATACATTTTCTTAGGGAAATAATTTCTTCTCGAGGCAAGCTCCTGAGCCATAGAATGGTGTCATTTGCAAAATTATCGCATACTCTAATTTTGTTGATTATGTTTGGGTGAAATCGCAATGTTGGTTCCCACTTTTTGGTACATCCTGATTTTTGTTGAATTCATACATTTTTTAGAAAATTTAATGATTTAAGCTTTAAGAGGTCCCATTTGAAGTAATTAATTGAAGAGAGTTAGATCAAAGGCTCTTAGATAAAAAAATTCTTGGATAGAACCTCTCTACTTCTAATTCATACTTGAAATGGAGTCTCCTTTGCATCTATCAAATGCTTATAAAATACCAATTTTAAATTATCTTTTGAGGGGTCAAATGAATTCTTTGAGAACTTTAATTTGTTGAAGTATTTAGTCCTTGTTATAAACTTTCCAAATAGAATAATTTTTAATATATTTAATTTCATTAATATATTTTTATTTTATTTCTTATGAATGTAGGTTTATCACCGAACATGAACTTCTTTGTTCAATGCATTGGGAAAAATAGTAAACTAATTCAAAAAAAAAATGAAAAATATCTATACACTAGGTATTGATGTCTTCTTTCTAATAAAAAAAATAAAATTGAATTTTAATATATATAGAACAAGTTATGTGTTCAAACGTACACCTATATCTAAATTAATTAAATTTTTTTTTTATAGGTAATTGGCCGAAGCCTGAATAGCTTTTGACTGGAGCTATGAACCAGTGGGGACACAGTAGGGGGCCCCATCCCCATTACATATCTTTGAATTATTATTATTATTATTAGATTGACCCCAAGACCTTCCCCATCCTATGGAAGGCCAAGAGTCATAGCTTAGAATTCCACCTTAGATGTCCCTATTGGGAATTGAACTTGGGTCTCCACAATGAGAACCCAGTGTTTTTAACCAGTTAAGCTCAACCCCTTGGACATATCTAAATTATAATTATTCGAACTTCAAAACTTAATAAAATGAATAATATTCAACATATCACTATCAAACCAACTGCATGCCCTAGGTATTGATGTTACAAACCAAAATTCAAAAGAATTAAGTTTTTATCATTTATAGAAAAAAATTTAACTCTTAAAAAATGTTGTTTGTTGTAAAAAACTAGTTTTTGAGGGAGATGAAAAAATCATTAAAATTTTATTCAAAAAAAATTGAAAAAAAATAAATTAGAATCTACAAACAAGATATTACAATTCACTAGTTTACATCATCTTCAAATGCTTAACGGTTTAAAAGTTATAGGTGTTGAAAAGTGAAAGTTTTTTTCAAAATGTTCATCTAAGTGTCAAAGTTGGTCAAAAAGTGGGAACTAGTATTGTGAGTTCACCTGGTTTTGAATTTTGATAGAAGGAGGTGAGGTATAACTCAACATCAATTATGTTTCTTCATTTTCTTTTAGAATAGGAAGAACAAAAGGAAATTCTAACTTGTTTGAGAGATAGGAGGAGGTATAGATAATGTTAGGTGTTTGCTTTGTTGTCCTTTATATGATCTAAAAGTTGGAATCACAACATAAACACTAGACACTCTAGAAAAGAGGACTCACAGTGAAGGATTTGGTTCACTCACTACATATGGGGTAGGAATATTTACTTTCATATCCATATAAATTGTAGAATCCTTAGGGATATCATTCAGAGTGGGACTCAAGGAATTACCCAAGGATAACTTAGATATTCTCTTAGATTTAAATTTTTTATAAGAAAGGAATAAATTATCTTCATAGGGTTGAATGGATTGAGCTTATTTAAGCTAAAAGTAGTTAGGTGTCAATTTTTCACATTTGAAAATGGGTTGAAATCAACTCTGAAATATAGTATGCACTTATCCTTCAATCAAATTTTTAAAATACTTATAGAATATGATAGGGATTTCTTTCATGGCACAATGAACCAAGGATGTCCTCCTCTTATGAAGATTTAGATCTAGATGAACTTTCCTCATCTTCTTGCCTATCTAGGGGTCTCAATTCAACTCTTTCAATCATAGAAGGAAATTGAATCACGTCTTGTTTAATTTGTTCTGGGTGCAATGTAACAAAAGGAGACTTAATTTATCTAAAAACAACACTTCTATTATGTATTACCTTTTGTGCAACAAGCTCCCAAAGCTTGTATCCTTTCACACCATAACTATATTTATTGAAGATACATTTCTCCTTTGGCACATATGCATATGCCTCACAGCCAAAAAATCTAAGATGTCTCAATGAAGGCTTGTGACCAAACCATGCATCCATAGGCATTTTATCAACAAGAGCTGATGTAGGAGACCTATTAATTAGGTAGCAAGTAGTGGCAATAGATTTAGACCAAATATTTTATTCTAGACCAACACCACTGAACATACTCCTAGCCTTCTTCGTTAGTGTCGTATTCTACAACTTCATTCTATTGTAGAGATTATAGAGTTATCTTCTGTCTATTAATGCCATAGTCTTTACAGCATCTATAAAAATCATTAGAGCAAAATTCACTATCATTATCATTCCTCAAACATTTTCTTTTCTTTCTAGTCTACAACTCAACCACTGCTTTAAATTCTATAAATTGATTAAAAACTTCAGATTTACTCTTTAGAAAGTTTACCCATGTCCTTCTACTAAAATCATCAATAAACGAAATATAATTTGTGGATTTTCCAATGGAAGGAACATCTACAAGACCGAACACATTAGAATGAATAAAATTCAAAACACAACAAAATTTATGAGAACTCGAGTAAAACTGAATGCAGTTTTGTTTCTCATAATGCAATGCTTACAAGAATCAAAGTCAATATTACAATCATTTAAACCTTCAACAAGTTTTTTATATTTTCAAGGTCTTTAGACACTTTTCTCCAATGTGGCCAAGCCTCTGGTGCTATAGCATATTCTTCCATGCACGTAACTTTTCTTTAGAAGAAAGAGCGCCCCTAGGTACCCAAGGTGAAACCCTTAAATCTTGCAACAAATTATCCATAGATTTTCTTTTTACAGAAGTGCTATTACACTTAGTAGTGTATTCTTATAGCTCATACAAAGTGCCAAATCTTACACCTCTAGCAATCAGCGGTTGTACCCTTAACCATTTTGCATCCTAGATCAAAAAAGACTATTTGTACACCCACATCTATCAGTTTGGTCACAAATAATAAATTCTATTATAGTCCAGGGATATGCAACATACCACTAATGCTTTTTATGTTGGCATTTTTGTTGTTTATGTTGTGATTGTCATTGATGGACACACGCTTGTATTGAGATCCCCTTTATATGTATGAGCTCATGCTCAACCGATATTTGTTCCAACCGGTATGTTGTATACTAGTCTTTAGACTAGTGGTGATTTTGCAAAATGTGTTTCCCGGTCTGAAGTGGCATGTCGACCCCAAGCGGTTCGTAGATCACAAGCGGTACAAGGGAGCAAAGCGGCACAACACAGTCTTACCAGTCTTCATTTTTGTCAAACCAGCAACCAGTATTTTGTATGAACCAGTAACACTCTATGATGAGTTAATAACCAGCATTTTGTGATGAGTTACCAATCCACCGATTGTTTGATGGTGCCGACACATTGACGGTGCTTTTTGTGTCGTGTTACTGAGTATGTCTAGATTCATTGAACCTAGGAAATTGTAATGTAATTCTATTGGACCGACATGAAATCAGATTCCTTTAAAAGGACATCATGTCTAGGGTTTTAAGTTGTTGCTGAAAGGGTTAATGTCGAGCTAGGGTTTAAGGTGGAAGTTGAGAACGATCTTATCTGAGAAGATTAAGTTGTAACTGTGAGAGAGAGAGAGAGAAGACTGAAGTAATGCTGGAATGCATTAGCTATGAGCAATACTGGATCTAACCAAGCAGTTTGTGCTATTAGATAGATCAAACACTTGTTGATTACTCACATCTTTGACAAGTCTGTAGCCCTTAACCGGGTAGGCCTCAAAGCCTTTGTAAAATCCTCTAACAAAGTGGTTCACACATGTGAATCTAAAATCCTCTAACAAGGTAGTCTTTAATCGAACTTATCTCCTAACAGAGATTGAGATTCCTAACAGGATCTGTTCTAGTGAAGAACATTGTAAGACCTTAACCGGTCTGGTTTCTATTCTACAGATAGTGACTTGTGAGTTCCATCTCACCGTGGTTTTTCCCAGTTGGGTTTCCACGTCAAATATCTTGTGTTATGGTTGTATTGCTTTTGTGGGAGAATGCTTTATTTAGATTTTGGTTTGCATGTGTGGTAACCGGTCTGACTGTTAGACTGCTTTACCGATTTACCTTTAGACTGTGTAAGTGCTTTAGTGTAGTAATTTTTGGCATACTAATTCACCCCCCCTCTTAGTATTCATCAATTGGTATCAGAGCCTACCTTTCTATAAGTTTAACCACTTGGAAAGAGATATGGGGGAATACACCATGAGGGAACTTACTCAACAGCTCACTAAGTCTGAGCAAGCCTATGATGATCTTATGGTCAAATACAAGGTATCTCAAGCAAAAAGGAGAGAACATGCAAAGAAGCTGATGGAACTATCTGAAAGCAGTTCTGAAGATGAAGCTAACATGGAAGCCATGATTGCTGAAGTAAATAAGATGAATGATTCAAACTCCAATCTGAGAAAGGATTTGGAAGGACTAACTATGCGGTTTAGTCAAGAGCTTGAGAACCGGAGAAAAGCTGAAGATCGGATAAAGGACAAAGATCATGAGATCTCTAAGTTGAAACAAGAGATTACTGCAATGACTTCTCGCCTTCATGAGAGCAGAATGGAAAAGGAAGACATGCAAGGAGAACTGAACGTTGTTATCTCTGAAAATGCAAGTCTAATGGAGACAAACACTACTATTTCCAAAGAACTCTTTGAGTCAAAGGAAATACTTGCTAAGTTTGGCAAAAGTACTGTCAAGCTAGAGCAAAAGCTTGAGTCATCTAGACCGGCAAAGAATGCCAATGGTCTTGGTTTTTCTAGACATGAGGAAGGAGAATCCTCAGGAACAAATGCTGAAGCATCAAAGAAGCAACCGACACTCAAAGGAAAAGGTAAGAAAAAATTCAAACTTGTTTTCTTTAACTATCTTAAAGAAGGACACACTGCCAATGTATGTAGGAGCAAAGCCTACAATAATTTTCCTTATTTTATCAACAATGTACCTAGATCCAATAAGTTCAATGGTCATTGTTATGCATGCAACAAGTTTGGGCATAGAGCATTTGAATACAGGTCTGTAATGGATAACACTGGAAGATATCCTTAGAGGACCCAAGGAACTAGTCCTGAACCTTTTATGAACCGGAACCACAACCGGTTTAATGTCTTCAATCATCAGTCAAGAAGCAGTGGTCATCAAGCGGCAACCAGATGGAGAGAAAGTTGTATGATCTATCATGGTCATGGTCACACTGCTGCAACATGCAGAAGGAAGAATGGAAATATGTACAATGGACCTTGGAGAGCACCTGGACTTGTTTGCTATCACTGCAACAAACTGGGTCACATTGCAAGATTCTGCAGAAGCAGAAAAAGTATATCTGATGATATACCGGTTACTTAGGAAGGAGAAATAGATGTTGAAAAAGTTCAAGGAGACATGAAGAAAACATGGAAGAAGAAACCAATAATGTCGGAAGAGGAACCGGTTTCTACACCTAGTGTGGAAATATCGGAACCGGCAAACTAAGCCTTAAAGGCTTTAGGGGAGCAAATGGCGAAATGCTTTCAAACCCCTGGTTGACATCTGTAAAAGACCTTAACCGGTATGTGATACCTATTTCTTGGCAGAAGACCGGAAATGGTAAAAAGGCAAATTAGGGTTTACGCCCTAATAGAGGAGCATTAATGATGGTAGGTGAGAGACATGTATAAATGCATTTTTCAAATCATTTCTCACTATCTGTTTTCGAGGGAAGAAAAATTTTCAAGTGCAGAGCGAAGAAAAGGCGATTTGAGCTTAGATTTTGAGAAATTGGATAACCTTGAAAGAGATTCAAATCCAGTTTGCAAGTGGTGGTGGAGAACACAAAGCGGTGATTTGGCATCCGACGGAGAGTGAAGTGAAGCAGAATCAGGAAGCCCTAAATTTGCATCTGAAAGGTATTTTTTGTGTTCTTGAAATACTCTTCAATGGCTTCTGCATCACATACCAATTTGAGTACATCAATTGAGTCAGAAAGTTTTATTCAGAGGAAGTCTAAATATAATGCTTTGTCACAAGTTCCGGCTAGAGTCATAGTCAAAGAAGGAATTTTTGATTATATTGATTGCAAAATAGAAGACCTAGGGTCTTTAGCCATTCACACTTAGTTAGGTCTATTTTGCGGCAAGGACAAAAAGATCAAACCAGAATTTAGTGTCATAGAGAAGAAGAAATTCCACAATGCAATATATTTTCTGGAAGATTTCACGGAGGATCATATCAGAATTATTTTGAGTAGAGTCCACGGTGACAAGATGTACCTGGAGAGGATGCATGATATCACATGTCAGGCAATTTATGCAGTCATCGGTTTCTGCAACATAGGGGAAGTGCCAACCCTGAGAAAAGTGAGCAAAACGGAAATGACCAAGCTCACTGATTCAACAAGTGATTCACGGGGTATGACAGTCAATCCTATCAAGGATGATCTGGTGAAATACGCCTGCATGGTGATAGGATACAGAATGTTTTCAGCTAGCGGGATTAATTATGTATCTGTTGTAGCGGTAAATGTCGCTTACCGAATGATAAAAGAGGATGCATCTTTCGACTTATGCATCGGTATGCAGAGGCAACTCTTGTTAAATCTTAAGGCAATCAAACAGGACAACTCACTGAGGTTTAAGTTTGGACAACTACTGGTAGGGTTGTTCTTTTATTTCCAAGGCTACTTTCTGGGTGTAGGAGATGTCCAGTGGTCCCCTGACCAACCAGTAACCAAGCAGAGAAGAGAAAGGAGGAAGAGGAGAAACGAAAAGATGAAGAAAAGAAGAAGCAAGAAGATGATAGGAAAAAGAAAGAAGAAGAGGATAAGGAAGAAAAGAGAAGGAAGGAAGAAGAAGAGAAGAAGAAGAAGGAAGAAGAAGAGAAGAAGAAGAAGGAAGAGGAAGAACAAAAGAAGAAGGAAGAAGAAGCACAGAAGAAGAAGGAAGAGGAAGCAAAGAAAAAGGTAGAAGCAAAGCAGAAGCAGAAAGAAGCAGAAGACAAGAAGAAGATGGAAGAGGAAGAGAATAAAAAGAGAGAAGAGAAAGAGAAGGAAGAGAAGGAGAGGAAAAAGAAGGAAGAAGCAGACAAGAAAATCGAAGTGATGAAGATCACACAGATGGAGACTCCTAAGGCAACCGGTAGCCAAGCCAAACCAGCTACTATCTCAAGTCCTATTGACCCCCAATCTGCAAGTGAGTCTGAGCTTATGCAGAGCATCAAGGTTGCCCAAGAGCGCCTTGAAGGCATTCGCAGGAAAAGGGAACAAGATATTATTTAGGCAGTTGTAGACACACTTACCGGTTTAATCCTCGGTACTAATCTTCCTGACACTAACTCATCACTAGCACAACTCAAACTTTTGTGTACTGTAGTGGATGATCAGGTGTAGAGTCTGGAAGAAGCAGCAGAGGCCAATGTAAATAAAGAGCACCAAAAGGCTCTTAATGTTGCTCTAGTGAAGAAGTTGAATGAGCTTAGGACTGAACTGCTAAAAGATCAAAAGGACATAAGGAATGCTTTGGATGAGGGAAACTTGCTACTCAGCAAAATCTGTCAACCTCATCTATTCTGTGATGATGTGCTAGCCAAGAAGCAACAGCTTCAAATGGACTTACAATCCTACTTGGGCACATTCAAGACTCCTTATGATTCCTTTGCAGCATATGGGCAAATCGTTCACTAGTTCTAGATCCAGTCAACCAAGATGGAGCAAGAGATCAACACACGGTCTAGGGATTTGCAGGAGCTTCAACTGGTATTACTTCCATGACTGCAAATTCTTCATAAGTGTTATCTAAACCTGGATGCCCTGACAGTCACACAGGAACTGAGCACAGTAGATGCCATGGAGGAACAGGTATCCCAGATGCAAACAGAGAAGGAAGTGGCAACCTCCCTACTTGAGTCCTGGTCCCTATCCATGAAACAATTTTTGCAGGACTATAAATCAGTTTTTGACAAGTATTATTCATTATTGTCATAAAATTTATATATATATATATGAAAATAGGGTTTTTCAGTGGTACTTTGTCATTGTTGGCAGAGGGGGAGAAGTATATCTGGTTTTTGGTTTTAAATTTTTGATCTTCTGACACAAGGGGACAAGTATCTATTTTGAAATTTTGATATATGTTGTGATATATGCTATATGCTCTGATGATTATGCTCTGTATGCAAAATTGCTATACACTGTGTTGATTAAGGGATAGTGTATATGCTTAGGGAGAGCAATTTTGTTAATGGCAAGTTTTTGTTGTAAAACACTTAGATGTCAAATTTTTATTTTCCTAAGTGTTGCCATCAATGCCAAAGGGGGAGATTGTTGGCATTTTTGTTGTTTATGTTGTGATTGTCATTGATGGACACACACTTGTATTGAGATCCCCTTTATATGTATGAGCTCATGCTCAACCGGTATTTGTTCCAACCGGTATGTTGTATACTAGTCTTTAGACTAGTGGTGATTTTGCAAAATGTATTTCCTGGTCTGAAGCGGCATGTCGACCCTAAGTGGTTCATAGATCACAAGTGGTACGAGGGAGAAAAGTGGCATAACACATTCTTACTAGTCTTCATTTTTGTCAAATCGGCAACCGGTATTTTGTATGAACCGGTAACACTCTGTGACGAGTTACCAATCCAACGATTGTTTGACGGTGCCGACACATTGACGGTGCTTTTTGTGTCATGTTACTGAGTATGTCTAGATTCATTGAACCTAGGAAATTGTAATGTAATCCTATTGGACCGACATGAAATCAGATTCCTTTAAAAGGACATCATGTCTAGGGTTTTAAGTTGTTGCTGAAAGGGTTAATGTCGAGCTAGGGTTTAAGGTGGAAGTTGAGAATGATCTTATCTGAGAAGATTAAGTTATAACTATGAGAGAGAGAGAGAGAAGACTGAAGTAATGCTAGAATGCATTAGCTATGAGCAATATTGGATCTAACCAAGCAGTTTGTGCTATTAGATAGATCAAACACTTGTTGATTACTCACATCTTTGACAAGTCTATAGCCCTTAACCGAGTAGGCGTCAAAGCCTTTGTAAAATCCTCTGACAAGGTGGTTCACACATGTGAATCTAAAATCCTCTAACAAGGTAGTCTTTAATCGGACTTATCTCCTAACAGAGATTGAGATTCCTAACAGGATCTGTTTTGGTGAAGAACATTGTAAGACCTTAACCGGTCTGGTTTCTATTCTACAGATAGTGACTTGTGAGTTCCATCTCACCGTGGTTTTTCCCAGCTGGGTTTCCACGCCAAATATCTTGTGTTATGGTTGTATTTCTTTTGTGGGAGAATGCTTTATTCACATTTTGGTTTGCATGTGTGGTAACTAGTCTGACTGTTAGATTGCTTTACGGGTTTACCTTTAGACTGTGTAAGTGCTTTAGTGCAGTAATTTTTGGCATACTAATTCACCCCCCCCTCTTAGTATTCATCATTTTATTCTAGCATCAAGAAACCTAATTCTAACTTCACCATTACCAACAATATCTAAATGTAAATCATCATCCAAGTACAACTTATCTCCATTAAATTCTTCATATTCAAAAAACCAATCTCTATTAGAAGTCATATGAAAAAATGCACCCGATTCAATTGACCATGCATCATTACTTATATGAGTATCCAAAGTTGCAATGAATGCATCACCATCTTCCTTCTTAGACTCAGAATTTGAATCAAAATTTTTATTTTTCTTCTTTGTAGTCCTTACGGTTGTGTCTGATTAAACATAATTCTAGCAAATGAATTTGGACTTTCCAAGAGATCCAAGTCTCCCTCTGGACTTGGATTTCTTACACATCTCATTCTCCTTGCCTTTTACTTAGGTATTCCATGAACAATTAGGGATTCCTTCAAATTGATGGATACCTTCCTTTGCATCTCTTCATTAAGCAAGGCACCCACCACATCTTTAGACTTCCAAACAAAAGAAGTACTACTAACAGGGATAACAAGACAATCCAACGAATCAAGTAAAGAATAAAACAAGATCTGACATTTCTCCTCCTCATCCATCTTGACACCAGAATGTTCCAATTGAGCCACCAACATATTGAATTCTTCCAAGTGGTTTGTAATCTTTCCACCGTCTTCCATTCTCAAGGAATATAATTTATTCCTTAAAAAAATATGATTAAATAAAAATTTGGCTTGATAAATCTCACCACACTTATTCCATAGCTTCTTTGTAGAGGTCTCTTCATGGACATTTATTAGAAAAAACTCTGCCAAGCAAAATTTGATTAGACCCTTAGCTTTATGGTCCATAACATCAAAGTAAGGAGCCATGGTAGGATCTAAAGGTCTTGAGACATTTGCATCAACAACATCCCACAGATCTCAATCCATTAGCAGATCCTCCATTTTTCAACTTCCACATCTCAAAAATTACTTCCAAAAATTTCTCCACCTCTATTCTCCTTGATGAACTTGCCATATGATACTTCCTACAACAAGATCAAAAAGTATCTTTTTCACAAGCTCTCACTCAAATCTGGATTAGTTCAAAAAACCCAACAACCTACAATTGAAACCAAAGGTGATCAAACTTAGATACCACTTGTAAGGAAGTTAAGTAACAAAACAACTTCCTAAACTAACCTTGAGAAGAGTGTAATGCAAAAAAATTCATAAATATTTATAACAATTATAGAAACTTAATAGAAATAAACATATATAACATGCTTACTACAACATATTGATTTACACAAAGAAAACCCTTTCGAGAGAAACACCCCTCTCTAAAAGTCACCCAAAATATTATTCAAAAATAAATTAAAAATTATCATATACTTGTAGAGAAATATTTTCACAAGAGTATCACCAACTAGACATTTAGAGGTAACTCAATATCTATAAGACTCTTAAACCCAACCTCCATCTCATGAACCTCATATATAGGAGATACAATACATGAAATTGTCAAATGAAATTACAAAACCATGGGCTAAAACCACCCAATAAAGTGGAGCCAATTTTATATGCAATCCTAGATGCCCTATGATATGTCAAAGAAAACATCAACACATGTACCTTCCTTTTACAACTCATTTATGTCTCCAATGCATTTTTATACTTCTTTTTTCAAGAGATCGAACTTTTGGATGCCAAAACTTTTAAACTGGGTGTTTGATTGGCAAATCATTTGAAGCAACAAAAAACTTGCAATGTTCTATATCACCTTGTCACCCACTATCCAAATTATGGGCACGTTTTAGGCTATTTTAGAGCCTCTAAATCCCTCAAAAGTGAATTTCAAACTTTCTACGCAACTTTCAAAAATGAAAACTTTAATATCTTCAAATCTAGTTATGATCTTGCAATAAAAATTTATCGGCATGCTAATCTAGCCAATCTAAATCTTTGGGGAAATTTTTTAACCAATTCATTCTCAAACAAAAAATTAATATAAATATAGTAATCTAATATAAATGTAAGGTTGAGACATCATTTTCCCAACATGAATTTCCCTAAAAAACCCAAAGGAAATTATAATGATGATTTCAAAAGATTTTTGGAGGTGAAGGAGAGAATCTCTTGTTACATAATGACTTCAACAGGAAGGACCTCCTCAGAGAATGGAAGGATTTTATGGTGGTCCTAATCAAATACATCAGACTAGATGGTAGGTACAAAAGATATTATGGCTTCTATGCAGGTTATCTAGGAAAAGCTTGAGAAAAGACATGCTAAGAGGAAAAGGACATGGAGATTGCAGATGATACTGCTCTAGAGCTTACTAGTACCATCATCAAGGAAAAAGGTAAGGCCCCTACTACAAATTTTGGCAAGGGCATGATAAAAAAGATTGTCATTTCATGAGAAAATTGAGGATCTTAGCTAGGATTGGCAAGCTATCAAAACCCCCACATTGTAGACCATCAGTTCGTGTATTCTATGGGTGGTATTTTTTGGTGTTGTTTGTTGGAAGGTTGGTGCCTTCAACCCCTTGGTTGTTTAGCATGAACCTCGGGGATGTGTGACACAGCTTAACTACCTCTTATGGTTTTTTTATGTTTGGTGTTTGTATCAAGTGTGAATAGGTTTATCTTTTTGTGCAGTGGTAAACCTTGGGCCAACAAGTGGCATCAAAGCTCAAGTCACGGGTTTAAATACCTTAGTCATGCTTTGGGGGGGGGGGAGGAATTGTTGGAAGGTTAGTGCCTTCATCCCCTTGTTTACTCAATGTCACCCTAAAGGATTTGTGACATAGCTTAACCGCCTTCTATGATTTATTTATCTCTAGTGTTTGTATCGAGTGTTAGTTGGCCAATCTTTTGTCACAACAACAAACCTTGGGCTAAAATTGTTCACATTTGGTCTCAGTTTGTTTTGTTTCTAGTTTTAATTTCTATTCTTTTGCTAGTTCTAGTTGATGTTTTTGTGATCTAGCAACATGAGCTCGACATACTCCGGCATAAGTTCTACAAGCTCCAATACTCACTGGGGTCTAACCTATTCTATTTTTGGGTCCACATAACTCCACTCTATCAGATGTTCTTGTAATACTTTGGGATCGTGTTGTATATCTCATCTAACATCTACACCTGAGATTTTACGTGATGACATTTTTGTTGCGGTATAGTTATGGGTTTGGTAATGAAGTACCTTGTCTTCCAGCTTAGTGAAGTATTAAGTTTTTGGTTTGGTTTCCTCTATCATTGGCAATATATTCGCTTTAGTGATCCTATCCATTCCTTGAGTTATGGAGACAAAAGGATCTTTATTCACTCAATCATGTGCACGGGCACATGAAGAAAAACAAGAAGGCAAGCAAAGACAAAAGGCAAGAGACGCACAATTCACAAAAGCTAAAAACCAAAAACAAGACCTCAAGTCAACTAGCTGAAGAGACCTCAATATCAAAATGTCAACAACTAATATCAATCTTGAATATACCATCTCAAGAACATAAGAAATCCCATAAAAAGAACAAGAGCATGCATCAACCATGAACTATAAATAGAAAATCTATGAGCTCATGAGAAAAAAGGGAGAAGCATGGATACACATTCTAGATGTTTTTCTCTAGGTGATCCATGAGAAGAAGAGTGAGATAGGACATTGATACACATTCTAGTTTTGTTTTTCAAGGTGATCCATGTTGGAGAGGAGATTAGGAATGGTCTAGTTGTGTTTGGGTAGTTCCACTCATCTTGTTGTATGTGCAAGTGGTGTCTAGTTTCAAGTAAATAATCTCATATAAGAGTTTGTTTTCTCTAGTTTCAAGCATGTAAGAACCTATGTAAGACATGAAATGAAAATGCAAACATGTGTTTGGTATCAGTAACATCTCGTGTAAGAGTTTGTTTGCTATGGTTTTGAGCATGTAACAAACTATGTAAGATATGAAATGAAAATGCAAATGTGTGTCTGGTATTGGGAAAATATCATGTAAGAGTTTATTTTCTTTAGTTTCAAGAATGTGTAACCCCGTGTAAGACAAATATTATTCCTTGTTTTGAGTACATCTTGTGTAAGAGTTTAGTTACTCTGGTTTCAAGAATGTGCACCTTGTATAAGACATATATAAATGTTGTGTCTGGTTTCAACCATGAAGCATCTCATGTAAGATTTTTTTTTCTCTGTTTTTGATAATGAACACCTCATTTAAGACATGAAAAATTATAGTACAATATAGTACAAAGAGGGCGATATGCATAACCCCCTTTAAGATGTCAACATAGCCCTATGTTGATGTCTTAAGGAAGATAGAAATAAGGATACCCACCTTCAATGCCAAGAAGATATCCTTTTAGGCAACAATGCTCATTAATCCAAGCTAAAGAGGCAATACTCTTAAAAGAAAGGATAAGATAGTTGAAAAAGAGATATCTTGCAACAAGTGTAAAGGGAATCCCTGGAGGAGAAGAGATCTTTGCTCAAATAAATCTAACTCAAAGAGGATTTTCTTGAACAAACATAACATCTTCTACCAAAAGAAGAGGAAAACAAGAATGCCTACCTTCCTTCTATTGCTAGGTGAAAGGGATTCTTGATGAAGGATGACACCCTTTTGACCCAAAGTGAAGGGCTTGTTTAGAATAGATATACATTTCCAAGTGTAAAGAGGTTATAGTTAAGGATACACACCTCTTGCATAAGAGATAATACTTGAGAAAGCAACTACTTCACACAAGGAATGATATCAAATAATAAACAAAAGCCACTCAACAAAGGAAAAGTGGATCCTTATGAAGGATAGAAGAGATAAATTCCCCCCAAGCATAGGCATAATGAGAATAATTATGCAACCTCTAAGGAGAGATTATACATAAGAAAATGCAAAATGTACTCACATCAAAATATGTAAAATACAACTCTAAATAAGAGGTAATCTTGAAAGAAGGAAACATTAAGATGAAGGATCACACATCCCCTGTAAGGAGAGATTATCCATAAGAAACATACTATTCCAAGAAAGAAAGGACATCAAAGTATGAAAAATGCCACCCCTAAAGGGAATAGTGAAGCTTTAGATAGAGAGAAAAGATAGGATAATATTCTTGCCCACCAAGCATAGAGGCAAGAATAAATTATGTTGTTACCCCAAGATGATTGTTACTGAAAAATCATCACCTCTTATGACAAAGAGACCTCAATGAAGTTAACTAATTATGTCATAGGGCGAGGAGCAACATAATGGGTGAATGGAGTGCTAAGATATTACCTCTTCACCAAGGAAGATTACAAGATCAGTTGTAAGAGCTATGTGAGCTCTATCATATTTGTCTTGAACAAATGTTTTAAGCACTTTACAATTTCCAGGAGAATTAGAATAACTACGATGAAAAAGACAATGTGCATCACCTTCCTTATGCTTATAATTGTAATTAAGTATAATGAAATGAAAAACAACATTCTTATCATACCTCAATCCAAAAGATTCTAGTAGATAATTTCTCTTGGTCATCAATAAGATTAGGTCTTTTCTCTTGAGATGTAGGATAGGGATTGTTAGAAGAAGATGGATTGTCAACTATGTTTTTAATAGTTTCATTATCAAATAGTTCTTGCATACTTTTTTGAAAACTTGGACAATCATTATCATGATGGTCAAGAGTTTGATTATATGAAGAAAAAAAAGGAGTGTTTGAAGAAGAAACACCTTTATATGGACAATAGGTTTCATGTCTTGAAAAATACTCCTCAAGGTTTTTAATTCTAAGAAGATCATTAATAGGTAAATTATGAGAATGTCCTAGCCCTTTGGTACTAGTTTGTATAGGAGGGTTTATAGGGACCTTGATTCCTTGTTCAAATTTTCCAAGTCCTTATCTTATAAATGTTCACTGTGTTGATATTATGTTATAGCCACTCCTATAATAATGTTTTAATTGAAAAGAAGGAGGATTATTATAATGAATTTACTTAAAAAATTTAGTGTAAGTATATCTAAAAGGAGCAGAGGGAGAAGTAGATGAAGAAGGAATATCCTTTCTAGAAAATTTCTCCTTTCTATCACCATGCATATCCTCTTTGATAGGTTGGGAAGGAAGATCCTTATCATCGAAAGCCTCATGTTTACTTAATGTTATGTGGGGAGATAGATCATGAATGAAATACATAACATCATATTTTATACACATGTTTTGATGGTTAGGATAGGCTCTAGGAGAATATGGGGGATCTAGAGAGACTGAAACACCAATATTTTGACCGTGTCCCCCTTGTGCTAGAGTATGTGTATGAGAAGAAGATGGAACCATGTTTCTCTTCAATTCTTGATCTCCATTAGAGAGATCATTGATAGGAGTATTAGCTCTTTCTTCATTCACATTAGATACCATAGGAGAGGTACAAGTATTAGGTTTTTCATTAGCATCTCTAGGATTATGATCTACAAAAGCTTTTATGTGATCTACATATGTAATGAATCTCCATAAAAATATCACCATAAAACAAAATGCATCATGGATAAAAGATTTGAGATTTAATTGATTAATAGGAAGCATATTAGAAATTCTAAAACTGCAATATGCCAAAGTGCTATGAATAAAAACAAGCAATTATGCAAAGTAAAATAAACCATTATCCAACACATGATTATGATAAATATAAGTGAAAAAAAATGCAATCATATGTTAAATGTCAAATAAATTAAATCTATTAAGTGCCATTATGAATGTCTAAGATCATATCTGAAAATAAAAGTTACAAATTATACAACCTACAAACCAAATTAACAAGAATAAATTAGGGTTTTGATGAATTTAACCTTTAGATTTATGTAATTTGATTAAAAATATAATCTATGAGTGCAAATTTAAAAATTAAAATGCTCACAAATTAGATCCAATAACACATATCAAAAATATTGGTGTAAGGAGTTGAGTTCACCAAAATATAATGGTGAAAATTATTGTTTCACCAATTAAGGTAACAAAACCTCTAATTTTGCTTAAAATATCATCACATTGAAAGAGGGAGGAACCTAATAGATCTAAGCTTAATCCCTCTAAGAAAAAATATCTAAAATACTAATTAGGTTTACCTTTGTTAGGGTTTTGATTCCATCTTTTTAAGTTGAATTGTGAAAATGTTGAAATTAAGGTAAATGGGTAAATACTGAAGGCATCAAGCATAAATAGTGAGCTACAATCATCGTATACAGATACCAACCTATATCTTAGCAGAAGAAGATGATTCAGATCCATTCCCAAAAGTTTGGCCTAATTTTTTGGGACTGTGTTGGTAGTCTCCCTGGTCCCTTAAGTTTCACGTCATCAAAAGGTGAACCTATTTGTCTTTGTGAATCCTATCAATACTCCTGAATGCAGCTCTTTACTCGTTACCTACACACAACAAGAAAGGGTAAATTGTTGGGAATATGTGTTTTCCTAAGTCAGACCCCAATTTAGGAATTAACCTTGAATAAAATAATGCAAATACTAAATAAATACAGGAAAGATATACTCAGATCTGCAATTTCTGATGTTGATACTTTGTTCTTTGAATGTAATTATATGTGCTATATGAAATGTCATGAACATGAAAAATCCCTAATCGCACACACATTCTTGCATATGAATGATGTAACTTTGCTCCACAATGGTTGAATGATGAATATGTAGCCTTGAAGATCTCTAAAAATACTTGATAATGAATGCTTCACATATGCAAGAATGCTAGGAATTGATTACTTAGACTAGATAGGATAGATGAAATTAGGTTGATAAAATATCTTTATATAGGGTTATCTAGGTAAATTACTGATTAGGTTGACCTCCAACGGTCATGCGAAGTGATGGAGATCAAATCTCATCGGGGAGATATAGCACCTACCCCATTTTAAATTGGGGATAGATTAGGAGGGACCATGGTGCTAGGCTCCATGGTCTAGACCAGGGTGCTCCATGCCCTAGCCCCTCTCTTATAAGATCCTATAAAATAGTAAAATAAGGTGGGTGTCTCACAATAGGATTCACAAAAGGTTGTTCATGGCCTCAAAGCTAGAGAATAGGCACAAAATAGACCTAGAAAGGTGATGAGGATAGGACAGGCTAAAGTAGGGGCAAAAACATGACGTGCAAATTGGCCCAATGATAATTTACGACACTACAATATTGAAATCTATCATTTTTGTAGAATTACCCTAGATCTCATACATACACTTCACAATCTCAATTCCATGGCAACAAAGGAACATGATTCCAATGTTTAGCTCTCCTATCATGATTATAGATAAATATATTCATGTTCCAATGCTATGCTAAGGACATTTGTGATCTTAATTTGCATTCACATAAATAGGATCATAACTCCATACATATCATTTTGGTGAACCCAATGTGTCTTGTGCTACATATCTTATTTAGTTCATGTACTTTTCATAATTTGATTTGTTTGCATTTTTGCATCTAATTATATTATTAATTGGTTACACTTATCCAACTCATTTATTAAAAAAATTGCACATCGCATTTAGCATTGCTTACATTGATCATTATCATCTACATTATGGGAATTTCAAAGATGTTTTTGGTATGTTTTTATTTTATAAAAATTTTGGTAGATGTTTCATATTGTACATTTGGTACTCCTCATTTAGATAATGGCCAAAGTTTTTCTTATCCATGAGCTATATTTTATTACAAGAAGAAATCATTAATACTTTTCTCAATGATCTCTCTCCTAGAGATGAAGCATTGAAGACTGCTGTTAATTATTCTCCCAAAACATACCTCTCTCATAAAGATACTTTTGGTGCATGAGTAACATGTTCTAAATATTGACAATATAAATCTTAACACATTAATGGAGAAAAATGTTCATTCCTCTCATAGAGACCAATTTACTTATCAATATATTCTAATCCAATATGATGCTATTCTCTTTCTTAATGACATGTCACCTAACATTACATTATGGATGAAAATGAAGATACTTTATCCTCTACAAACACTTGTGATAATCATAAGGACAACATAATGAAATAAGACTCCCTTGTTAATAATACCTCTTAGTTAGGCATGAATGATGCTAACAAAGACTTGCATCCTCTCAAAAGGACCAATTCTTATTCATCTATTCACTAGTTTAGTGCTTTAAAATATAAATACTCAACCAATTTTAGTAAGTTATATGATAAAAGTCCTGCATTAGAGTTGCACATATATTATAATTTGTTGGTTTTAACATGCTTTCTAAGAAAGGATATAATGGGCATGGTCTTGGATGTAAGCAATAAAGAATTAAGGTCCCCATAGATCTCACTCCTCATTATAATAGAGAGGGCATAGGATTCCCTACCTCTTCCTTTACCCAACATCTTCCTATGTTGCTCCCTAACATACAAAAACTCCTTCCTTCACATGACATGGGAATGATGCTTAATAATTTTTCTTTATCTAGAGAATACCAAACCTTGATAAGACTCATAAAATCCAACTTGATTGCCCTTCCTACTCTAAAATACTATGAATCTACACAAGGCGACCACACAAATATTCATTTTTTTCACATATCATTTCATATATGATCATACTATTGCTAATTGTAGATCCTTTAAGAGAGAAGTTTGAAAACTCATTAATAATCAAACCATTCCTATAACTAGTGATATTGGTTGCCTTGTTAATGTAGTCTCACATGTAATTGAAAAATATTTTATTCTATTATGTTGCTCCTCATTATGTGGCATTTTCACATCATCTTTTGAGGGCTCATTGTCATTCATGGTGGTACAATTCTATGTGCAATCATACTTGGGTAGCAACATAATAGCCTACGATGTAATTACTCTTGTCTATTCAACGGGGGAAAGAGTAGTTTTGAAACATGCTTTCTTTGCCAAGAATCATCTTCCCTTAAGGAGATGTGTATCATTGACAAGGGTCCCTTCCTCCTTCATTAGAGATGTATATTTCATAAAAATCTCTTCCTTACATAGAAATATATATTGTTCGTAAGGATCTCCTTGTTTGGAGGTGTGCTTCCTTCATAGCTCCAGTCAAAAGTGCTTACCTTAATCAAAGCAAAGAATGAAGAAATGAGTTGACAAATGTAAGAACTATTCAATAAAGAATTTGAGAATATTTGAACCAACTATTCAATAAAGAGTTTGAGAATATTTGAACCCATGTGTAATACATGTTATTTCAGTACCTTAGAAAAATGAAGAACAAAAGATGCATATGAATTCTAAACAAATAAAACAAATTACAATAAAATAAATTCCTACTATTAAGAATAGCAGTTATAATAAACTATTTGAATGGAATAGAATACTATATACAAAGATATTTGAAGAGTTCTTATCATAAATAAGAATAAGAGAAGGAGATGAATGGAAGAAAATATTTAAGAATAACGAGGGATTGTTTGAGTAGGAAATACATTTAAAAGACCGAATGAAATATTGAAATGTTTCCGATAAATTTGTAGTTGCTCTTGGAAGATATATTGGTTTGTATTATAGTGATTAAGAGAGGAGAAGTTGATAAATCAATACGATGAAAGAAAAGCGTATCAATTACTAGGTCCACCTGATGTCGTGTTGGATTGCCTGTGTTCGTTCAAATATCCGTGTTGAAACGTGTTGAACAATAAATAATTTATAAGATTTGCTGCCCCTAGTGCCAAGTGCCGCAACACAAATTGCTCTCACGCACAGTGTTGGAATCTTGAATACTTTTGGCCTCATCTCAAACCCTAAAATGGTGTAGTCTGTCATCCTCAACATTCAAACCATGTTTTGGGCTGTAGCACATGAGAAGCCGGCACAATTTGCCCTTATAAATACTCAATCTCACCTCTTCATTCTCCACACGCTTTTCTCCAAGTCTTCTACCGTACTAAAAGATATACTCATCACAGTTTCTTATTGTTCTTAAACTTTTGACGTCCCAGTAAGCATGTATAAAATGCTAGCAAGTCTATTTTTCTTTCTTCTTCTCGCTGGAATCGAGTTAAGCGAGGGAGTAAGGTCGCTGCCCAATGAGTTCCCTCAGCAGAACTTAAAGAATGAAATGGTGAGAACTGATGTGGAGGTGTATAATGGTGTTCCCAAGCGCATAGAAAATTCTTTTGCCATGAAAAGCACAGAGCCAGTTTTGGAAGCCATGGGCAGTCCCACAGTGGGTGACATTGAGAGTGATGATATGGTCGCTCAATCATTTCATGCCCAAGTAGTTTGTGGCGAGCAAGGGGCAGGGGGGTCTGCTCAAAGCCCAGGTGATGGTCACTGACAAAAAGGATTCAGAGAACTATTGCGGTGAATACAATTCACCCTAACATTCTATTTATTCTTTAGGATTCAATAAAGTGACCCGTTGGTCACAGTTTCATTTCATGATGAAGATGCAAGCGATTGTTAGCAATAAATGAGTTGTTCCAATAATAATAATGCAGCACTCATATTTCATGCTCTTGACTATATTCATAATTATATGCAACCTGTCTGGTTGTAAGTGACCGTTAGTGCTTCAGTAGTGTTTGCAGGCCAAACTTTCAATTCTCCATTTATGAATTGAATTCGATTATGCCCTTTTTTCATTTATAAAACAGTATTTTGTATAGTTTTTAAAATCTACAAAATTCTGTAAAATTTTCAGGAATGAAATTTTCATGTTCTGTATTTCTATTATTGTTAAACTAAAAAAAATCTGATGAAAAAATACTGTATTTTGCTCATCTGAAAGATTTTTTAAACTGCCATTTTGTGTGAAGATTAACCTGTGCTTTTCTTATATCAACCCTAAAACATCATTGTTTTATTTATTATGATTATTATTAATTTTGTTGAAAATAATTATATTGAGACTAGAGAGTTTAGATTCATAAATAAAATTAAAAGAAAAAAAACTAAGAGGACATCACAAACTACCACCAACTTTACATAACAAACATTTCCATATTCTATGTTCCATAAATAAATCAAAATGTTATTATTATTCTTTCACATCCAACCTAGAATATTTGTGAGGAGATAGCCATTCGTAGTTAGGTGCCAAGTCTTATTGTTTTTATTTTATTACCAATATTTTTGTTTCAGGTTTGATTTCTATCTCTTTTTTTTTTAACGCGCTCAAAGCAACCTACTTTGAGTAAAGCTGTTATAATAAGAAAGTTGAATGAACCCGTGGAAAAGGTGCGAGGGAATGCATTAAATTGAAAAAAATAGGTTAAGCAATCACTGTAAATTTAAAATGTATTACATTTGAATAATAATAAAAGTAAATCAATGAGAGAAGAGCAATCAAATATAGTAATTTATTTATCAAATGCAATGTTTAAAAAAAATTAGAAACAAAATGGCTGGCAATTTTTTGTTATATTTAAATATATTGAAATATATGTTAATTGACAAGTCTTTTATTTATTCACAATAATTTTATATGTTTGGAAGAAATGTGTAAACATATATATGTAGATAAATATTTATGTCTTGATCTATAAAAAATGTTACACTCATATAAATACATAAAACACATAGTCGCATACAAGTAGAAGCCTTAGTGAGACACTAAAACATAATAGGATGCACATAAGGATAGTGACCTACATTGACTACGTCTTTTTAGCATAGATTTTATATTGGGTAAGTGAACCAAGATGAGGGACCAAAAAGATGCCATTTTTTTTGCCCCCAACAACTCATTTGGCAAATGCCAATTATCTTGTATAAATATTTTTAAACCCTTATCAAATTGGGAGACAGAGAGAGACCCTCGCTTGTAAACCCTTTACCCTTAATCTTAAACCCTAAACTCTATACCAATATCCTAAATTGTAAATTGAATAAGCTAAGCCCTACACCTCAATCCTATACCCTATACCCTAAACTCAAAATCCTAAACCCAAAAGAGAAAACTAAGGGAGATAAATAGAGGTGACAAGATAGAGGGGGAGAGAGAGTTGGGTAATGTGAGAGAGAGGGAAGGAGAGACCTAAACAAGGGGAGTGATAGAGAGAGAGAGAGGTGAGAGACCTAGAGCCTAGGAAAGAGAGATGAGAGACCTAGAGCATGGGACAAAGAGGTGAGATACCTAGGGGGATAAATAGAGGTGAGAGAGATAGAGGGCCCATGAGAGTTGGGTAATGAGAGAGAGGGAGAGTTTGAGAGGTAAAGAGGGAGGGAGGGCAAGACCTAGATAGGGGTAAAGAGAGAGAGGGGGGAGGTAAGGAGGGAGAGGGAGAGATAGAGAGGTGAGAGACATAGGGAGGTAGATAGAGGTGAGAGAGAGAGACAGAGAAAGGTTGAGAGTTAGAGAGGGAGGGAGGGAGAGGTAGAAATGGAGGGATTGATAGACATAAGAAAGGAGTAGATACAGAGGTTAAGAGAGAGAGAAAGAGAAAAGGTAGAGATAGTTAATAAAGGGAGAGGGGTAATAATGGAGGGAGACAACTATAGGGGGTACATATAGAGATGTGAGAGACATATAAGAGAAAGAGAGGCAAGGGACCTAGATGGAGATATAAAGGGGTGAGATAGATAGATGGGAGAGAGACAGACAGACAGACAGAGAGACGGAGAGAGACAGAGACAGAGAGACAGAGATAGAGACAGAGACGGAGATAGAGATAGAGGCAGAGACAATAAAATGGGAGAGATAAGTTCATGAAGAGATAAAGAATGGTAAGGAGGGATGCAGAGAGATGGAGAGGGAGGGAAAAACATGGATAGGTGAGATAGAGGAGAGAGAGAGAGAGTTCATAAATGGATATGGGTAAGGGGGATGGGTGACATAAATAGATCCTAGGAAAGGGAGGTGAGAGACCTATGGGGATAGATAGAGGTGGGAGAAATTGAGGTGGAAGGAGTAAGGTGTGTAATGAGAGAGAGGTGGGGGGGAGGTTGAGAGGTAATGAAGGAGACGGGGAGAGAGATAGAGAGAGAGATAGAGACAAAGAAATAGAGACAATGACAAAGATAAAGACAGAGACAAAGATAAAGACAGAGATAGAGACAAAGACAAAGATAAAGACAGAGACAGAGACATAGGTAGACAGACAGACAAACAGACAGAGACAGAGATAGAGACAAAGATAAAGAGGGGGGGAATAAATAGATGTGGGAGACCTAGGGGGATACATAGAGGTGAGATAGATAGAGATGGAGGGAGAGGTGGGTAACAAGACTTGGGGGAGATGTTGAGAGGTAAATAGAGAGGGAGGGAGAAACCTAAAGAGGGGAAGAGGTAGAGAAGTGAGGGAGAGAGAGAGGGGGGGTTTAAGGATGGATGGAGAGAGGTGGCGAGGGAGGGAAAGAAATAGAGATGGGAGAGATATAGAGGTGATTGACCTAGATACTAGGAGAGATAGGTGAGAGACCTAGTGGAATGGATAGAGGTGAGAGAGATAGACCAGGAAAAAGAGAGGTGGGTAATGAAACATGGAGGGAGAGGTTGATAGGTAAAGGAGAGAAGGAGATACCTAGATAAGGGATAGATAGAGAGGTGAGGGAGAGAGAAGAAAATTGG
Organism: Cryptomeria japonica; assembly: GCF_030272615.1. Lineage (NCBI taxonomy): Eukaryota > Viridiplantae > Streptophyta > Pinopsida > Cupressales > Cupressaceae > Cryptomeria > Cryptomeria japonica. The sequence continues at coordinate 356,859,060 of NC_081407.1, read as the reverse complement.
AGAGATAATTTCATAAAGAAAGAAAGAGGGGAGCGCAGGGAGGGCAAGAGGTTCAGAGGGAGGGAATTGACTAGAGAGGGGAGAGATATAGACATGAGAGACCTAAGCCTAGGAGAGAGAGATGAGAAAGCTAGTGGAGATAGATAGATGTGAGTGAGATTGGGGGGGAGAGAGAGGTGGGTAATGAGATAGGGAAGGAGAAGTTGAGGGGTAAAGTAGGGAGGTAGAGAGATAGATAGAAGGAGAGGTAGAATGGTGAGAGAGCGAGAAAAGAAAATGAGAGAGATAATTTCACAAAGAGAGAAAGAGGGGAAGGAGGGAGGGAGAGGGGAGAGACATAGAGACTATGATAAAAAGGTGTGAGACCTAGGGGGAGAGATAGAGGGTGGGGAGATAGGTGGGTAATGATACAATGAAGGAGAGGTTGATAAATAAAGTGGGAGGGAGGGAGAGACCTAGAGAGGTGAATGAGAGAGAAAATAAAATGAGAGAGATAAAGAGAGAAAGAGGGGTAATGAGGGGTGTAGAGAGGTGGAGAGGGAAGAAAAGAATTAGAGAGGGGAGAGATATAGAGGTGACAAACCTAGGGGATATATAGAGGTGAGAAAGATATATGAGGATAGAGAGAGGTGGTAAGGAGAGGAGGGAGAGGTTGAGAGGTAAAGAGGGATGGAGGGAGGGACCTAGATAGATGGATAAGTAGAGGGGTGAGTGAGAGAATAAAATGAGAGAGAAAGAGGGGTAATGAGGGAGGGAGAGAGGTGGAGAGGGGGGATAGAAGTAGAGAGGGGAAAGACCTAGAGGTGAGAGACATAGAGCCTATGAGAGACAAGTGAGAAACCTATGGGGGATAGATAGAGGTGAGAGAGATAGAGGGGAAGAGAGAGAGGTTGGTAATGAGATAGGGAGAGAGATGTTGAGGGGTAAGGAGGGAGAGAGAAGAGGGGAGAGAAAAGAACAAAGAAAGAGAGGATTAAGAAGGGATGGAGTGAGTGAGAGGCCTAGGGAAGGAGGAGATAGAGAGAAGAGGAGGAGAGAATTCATAAAGAGAAAGGAGTAATGGTGGAAGTAGAGAACTAAAGAGGGGATGGATATAGAGGTGAGAAACCTAGAGGGGAAAGAGAGGTGAGAGACCTAGATGGGGAGAGAGGGGGATGAGATAGATAAAGAAAGATAGAGAGAGGTGGTTAATAAGACATGGATGGAGAGGTATAGATGTGGAGAGGGAGGGAGGAAGAAACCTCTAGAGGGGACAAAGAGTTTGTGTGAGGTAGAGGTGATAACCTAGACAATGGAGAGAGAATAAGAGAGAGAAAGGGAGGGAGATAGATACTTGGGTAAGGGGGGAAGGAGAGATAGAGAGGGTGAAAGGAAGAGATGGATGTAGAGACAAATAGAAGGGAGAGAAAGAAGAGAGAGTGAGAGAGAGAGACAGGGAGGGAGACAGGGACACGGAGAGAAGCACCAATACAAGAAGTACCATCAACTTTCTATATCCTAAACCTTGTACCATCAATCTTGTTATCTAAACCCTATACCAATACCCTAAACCCTAGATCCTATACCCTCAACCCCAAATCCTAACATGGGGGCTTCACTAGCTAGGCAATATTATATCACATGCATTCATATTGGGGGGTTTAATATCCCAAAAAATGAGGGTACAATATATTGCCTATCAGTGAAAATAGGAGGGTTTTTAATTCGGGCTATGAAAACATACAATATCTGGAAAAAATAGGGGGGCTTTTAATTCAAGATGTGTATTGGGAGGGGGTGACAAAAAAGGAGTTTAGGGCAATATTTTTTGAAAATAGGAGGATTCTTTAGTATGCCATGAACGCATGTAATATAACCCAGGTTCACTAAGTGAAGCCCCCATTAATCCTAATTCTTGTATCCTACACCCTATTTGTAAACCTTATACAAGAGAGAGAGAGAGAGAGAGAGAGAGAGAGAGAGAGAGAGAGAGAGAATGATGGAGAGAGGGAGTGAGAGATAAAATGAGAGAGAAAAGAACAAAGAGAAAGACAAGGATAAGGAAAGAGGGAGAGGTAGATATTAGTGATTGAGAGACCAAGAGAGGTGATAGGTAGAGAGATAATGGAGAAAGAGAAAGAGGGGTAAGGGTGTAGGGGATAGATATAGAGGTGACAGACCTAGAGCCTGGGGAGAGAGACCTAAGAGAAAAGGTAAAGAGATAGGCAGAGATTACTGTAGTGGCAAATATTCGCCAATGATGAATTTTTCACGTCAGCGACCTGGTAAATGGCGAATATTTTGTACCGACTGGGGGTGGCCATGTCGCCAGAACATTATCAATTTTCATCAAATTTATGGCCTGATCGCAATATTTTTATGTAATTAAATGTTTCTATGCGAGGATTTCGCCAATACAATATACAGTGAACACACGGTAAATTTAATTTTTTCGCCCACACTCTCTGAGGTTGCCTTAATAGATGACCATAATTCGACTATAGGCATATGAAGATTTGTTGGCCAGGAGGACCCAATTCGCCCGACATTTTTCTAACGCGTGTCTCCATTCACCCCAATTTTTGCCAACTATATTGTATTTCCCAATTATTTGGATGACTCATAATCACCTCGAAAATTACATAAGTCGTGTTATAGTTAAGCGGGATTCACCAAATATTTGTATACCATATAAAATTCCCACAGAATTCGCCATATAAGGATTGGTATAAATACATTCAAAGATCAGATCTATCTCTACACAATCTGGTGGGTTCTAGGCTCTGAATTCATATCAATAGAGAGGTTTTAGACCAAGGAAAATCATTCTTGTTGACTACATTGGCGACTACTAGTGACCTAAAGGTGAGAGATCATATTTTTGAAGTGTTATAATATTATTCTGAATTTATCTATATATGTTTTCACTTTTGAGTTCATTCTTATTCAGTGGGGACCCGTCAGTGCCAAGTGGTCAGCCGAGAGCTTCAGACCTCAGACATCTAGATTGTAGGTCATAGGGCCAAAGAAACATATATTATACTTTATAGTCTATTATTACTTCTTCAACAAATTCATATTTTTTTTCCAGCCTTTATTTCATTGGAGATGTTGAAAAGGAAGAAGGGTAGGAAACCTGAATGTGGGGAAGGCCATGAGAGGCCAACAAAACGCAGAATGTTGTCTTCGTATTTTGGATTTGGAAAAGATTGTGGTGAAAATTAGGAAGGTACATCATCACAAGTACAAGTACAAAATTCACAACCTACACCACATGTTAAAGACGGTGGCGAACCTGATATCTCAGATCAGGATGATCTTAAAGAAGATTATCTGGTAGATACCCAAGTTATTCGGAATGATATAATTGACTTGGGTAATAATGCCATAGATGATAATGCACAGAAGGGGAAAAGAAATGTCAAATCAAAAAAGGATCAACCAAAATCAAAAAAGGATTGGGAGTGGGATATGTCAGTGAGGAATTTTTAGATTAATTGGGCATCAAAGTATCCATTCATTGAACCAGTGGAGAATCCAATTGAAGGCAAGCCTCCAATAGAATGCAGGTGTAAGATTTGCACTTGGAAACATAACAAGGAAATTAGGTTGTAGCTAAAATTTGAAACCATAGAAAAGCATATGGGTAAAGTTTATCAAAAACAAATGATAGATGGAGTTGAAAAATAGTGATAAGATGGAAAAAAAAGGAGGAATGTAAGCATGTGAGGAATGTCAAAGAGTTGTTTTCATGAGAAAATATAGATGAAGCTCGCTGAAGTTAATGGTTCTATTGAAGCTAGTTTTTGAAAATCAATGCAAATAGAACAACTGGGAAAATTTGTTCAGTTAAGTGTGGGTCAGTGCAAGAAGCTGAGTCCACTTTTTGGCCAAAAAGTGGAAGTGTTTTCCCTGATTTTCAGATTTTGTCTCATTTGAGCTTAAATTTTGAAACACTTGGAGATTGAATCTTGGAAAAAGTTAGTACTATAAAAGATAGTCCTCTGAGTCTACTTTCCAAATATGTAATTTATTTTAATACCCACATAAAAAAAATAACTTTTTGAATGGAGTTCTAAAAACTATGTTTTAAAAATGTCTATTTCAGGACCATACCATGCATGTGTACGACCCACACTTTTTGACACAATTAAAATTATTTTCTCAAACCGTTTAGGGAAATGGTTTGTAACACACTGAAGATTGATGAGCATATTTTTCTATTTTTTTTTTTAAATTAGTTTTTTTTAATTAATTTTTTAATGACTGTAATTATCTTTTTAAAAATTTGACGTGTACGGCCCACATAATTTGACTTAAACATTTTTTGATTTTTTTTTTTAAATAGAAAATAATTTTGTGTAGATTGATGACATATAAAAAAAATTTCAAAATTCATTAAAATAAAAAAAGTGATTAAATTAACAAAATTAGTTAATATTTCAAGTTTATGAACCCGATTTAGTATAAATTAAATGAAAAATAGTTAAAATAATCAATTTTCAAATAAACTTACACATTTAGAATCTAGACAGTATAATCTGAAATGGGTTTTAATTTCGTATAAAAATTCTCTAATTAGAGGCACGTAAAGTATTTCAGAAGTTCATATTTGTGCTTTCATTCATGGAGATTTGAATTTGAAGGTCCATGTCTTAGGTGTGGCCATCCCATGCCTATCCCAGACCTAATCCCGAGGCAAGTGGTGGGTTGTGGAATCAACTTCCATTAGTTTTACGAACGGGCCCCTATTTTAAAAACGTGGGCTCATTCCTAAATTACCGTTACTGTCAAAAAAGAACAGATTGCATCAATTTACCAGATTATCATTTGAATCCGTACTGACAAACATTTTTAACAGCATTTGGCACTACTTTTTTATCCTTTTTACACAAATTTCAGAAGAACTCAGTAAAAATAAATATTATTTTTTGAAGAGGAGTTTGTAAAGATGGGTTCTAAGAAACGCCAAAAGAAACAAAGGAAGACAATGACAACGGATAAAATTCAAGCACAAAGAGAGAAGGAGGCAAAATGCCAAAGAGATCGAAGATCACAACAATGACAATTGAATAACACTGAAGCATCTAGTTCAGTGCCCATCGTAGATGAGACCATTGAAGAGATCATGATGGACGCAAGAAATGTAGAACCAAACACGGGTATGACTGTTGATGCAAATGTTCATGTGGATGCGAATCCTTGTATGTTTTTAAATCCCCAAGAGTATGATGCCAATCAAATTGCTGATTTAAATGAAGCTGGATATAAATTTTATACACCAATACGAAAAGAAATAAAAGTTGAAAATATTACACCACCCTCTCTGAAAGAAAATGAATGTAATTTGTTTTGCTATTGATAGCAATGTGCTAGATAATCTTAATGGGTTAGTTTCTTGGAGACAAGTCAGAACACATGTGAACAGATTATATAAACAAATTTTCTATAATAAAAAGTTAGGATTCCAATGTCAATTAATGCTACAATTAATAAAAATGTTAAAAATGCGTAAAGTCATGAAAAAAATAGGTATTTATGCAAAACCAAAAAGAAAAGATGAATCATATAAGCAAGTTGTATCTACTATTGTCGGTGCCATCGATTCTATCAAAAAAACAAGTCGATCTAAAGATAAGAATGTGGCACGTAGAGTTATAACAACTACTATAGTTGACAAAACAATTGTTAGTAAAAGAATGTTAAGTCATATAAGTTGCTATTTAAACTTACATCATAGAACCTTGTCAAGAGCAGCCAAAAGAAGAAACACAATTGAAATTGCTCCACTAAACCATTGTTGGAGTTTTAGTGGTAGACTTCAAAGGTCAGACATGAAATTAAATGATGAAACTAAACAACTAATCACAAAATTTTGGCATGATAATGATAACTCAATGATGAATGAATAGTACCAAACCGGTACTGAGAGGGCGGGGTGAATCAATATAGACAAAAACACAACCTTAAACCAATTTATCAGCAGACATTGTGCATTAACAGACAAACAGTAACACCGGTCCTTAAACAGAGTTCAACCGGCAAAGTCCAGAATAACTAAGACAAGCATAGACCAGTTGACACTTATCTTCTCATATAATCTAACACTTCATTTCCATTTCACCCTAATGCATGAATAGGTAATCTACCATCAAAGATGTACATATTACTACTAGATCAACTTGAATCGCCGCTTAATAGAAAACAATCATAGCATCACATGAAGAAGACATCACACTTGACACACATATTTTTCACGTGGAAACCCAACTGGGAAAAACCACGGTGGGGATGAATACCCACAAGCTTGTTTTTGAACTCTTTATAAGTCTGCTCTGTTAGGAGCCTTGTCCGGTTAAAGACAGATACAATAGGTTCTGTTAGGAACCGATCCTATTAGGGATCACCTGGTTAAGGGATGGCTACAATACCCGATTAAGGGTTAAACTCTGTTAAAGGTTACCTTGTTAGAGGCTTTCAAGAACTCAATAGCTAGAGGATTTCAATAACTCAATAGCTTCGAGTTACCCTGTTAAAGGATTTACAACAAGCTAGTTAAGGCTACCCTGTTAATGGATTTCACAACTGTTGAAGTGGTTAAAGATCAACAGGTATAACAATGACCTGATAATAGCACTCAATGCCAATGCAGATCCGCTTAAGCTCCTCTTCACCTTCTGTACTTACACTCTGCAGGTATCACTTCTTTCCTCTGGTCTAGCAAGAATCACGTATCTCTTCTCTAGGATACACATACACAAATTTTGCCAACGACCTCTGAAAGAATCACAACATCGACCTTATAGGAAAACAGATAGGTCGGTAGCATAAACCCTAAACCCTAAACCTGTTAGGTTAAGGAATTCAAATAGTTCAATCCTGACCATTGAGCACACTGCATTAAATGCAACAATCTTGATCCAATCTCAAGACATTCTCCATTGTTCATTTTCCACCAATTTCATGGCGACTGATAACCCATCACACGTTATCACTGTTTACAGAGTTCGCACATTCCCGAGGTAGATAGGAACAATCTCCTTTATGCAAGATCCTTCACGCGCACAAGGCTTACGTGGCAATACGATCTATTCTTCGTTGCCATGCTAACTCATCACACAAAGTCATCGGTTGAGCCACACAAGCTTGAAGCACTCCAACCGGAAACCCTGAAGTTGAGACCACCAACCGGTAGTCATACACCACTTCCATGTGTCGGTTCCCATAACCATATGCCTATTCATCTTAAACAAACACACCGCTTCACTTTGGCACAAATGTTGGTTCACAGTGTTATACCGGTTCTTCTTCTCTTCATCATATTGACATCAATGACAACACACTATGTCATTATGTCCTCATACCGATTCACATAATGCCAACAATCTCCCCCTTTGGCATTGATGGCAATATACAAAGATATCTCTCCGCTTCACATCTCCCCCAATTTCTGCAGATGTCTTCTCTGCTTCACATCTTCTCCCCCTTTGACAACAATGCCAAAGTGGAGGCACAAGCTTCCCTGTTCCATTATGTTGCTCCCCTTGAGGAGTAGCATCCTTCAACACATCAGTCAAAAGAAATGACTATGCAATACCTGACTAATGTGGAGAAAATACCTTTAGTTCACCTCCTGAAGGGGCAGTACCCCTAATTCACCTCTTAAGTACATAAATGTAGTCTTTGGGAGAGGCTTGGTGAATATGTCTGCTAACTGCTCCTTACTGGAAACATGTTCCAATGCAATCTCTTTGTTCTGAACCTTTTCCCTCAGGAAATGATACTTAAGCTCAAAGTGCTTGGTTCTAGAATGTAAAACCGGATTCTTTGAAATATTGATAGCACTTGTGTTATCACAGAATATGCTTACCGGTTCAGATATAGGAACTTTGAAGCCATTTAATACATGCTTCATCATGATTGTTTGAGTGCAATTCATGAAAGCTGCAACATACTCCGCTTCCACTGTAGACTGAGAGATACAACTCTGCTTCTTACTCATCCATGAGACCAGTCTACCACCAAGAAAGAATGCACCACCGGTTGTGCTCTTTCAATTGTCCACATTACCTACCCAATCAGCATCTGTGAATACTTTCAGGTTGAAATCATTACTATCTAGGTACCACAATCCATAGTCAACTATTCCCTTTAGATACCTAAGAATCTGCTTGACTGTAACCAAGTGGGATTCTCTTGGACTTTTCTAGAACCTTGCAGTAATGCCAACTGCATGTGCAATATCCGATCTTCTATGCACTACATAATCCAACTTACCAATCATTGATCGGTATTCCTTCTCATCAGCCAATGCTAAATCATCCTCTTTGGATAGTTTACAACCGGTCACCATCAGTGTACCAACCGATTTGCTATCTTCCATGTCGAAGGTCTTCAACACCTCTTTGACATACTTGGACTGAGTGATAAAGATTCCATCTTTCATCTGTTGAATCTATAGTCCAATGAAGAACTTAATCTCCCCTATGAGTGACATCTCAAACTCCTTCTTCATCTCATCTGTGAACTCATGACTCATCTTGTCATCTCCACCAAAGATAATGTCATCAACAAATACCTCACAAATCAGAATCTGATCTCCTTCAGTTTTCAAGTAGATATTGTTATCTTCACTTGTTCTCTCAAATCCAATTTTCACAAGATGGGAGTGCAGATGTTCATACCATGCTCTAGGTGCCTACTTTAGACCATATAAGGCTTTATGTAGCCTACACACCATGTCACTATCTTTAGATAGGGAAAATCCATCTGGTTGCTCTATATACACCTCCTCTTCAAGTACACCATTTAGGAATGCAGATTTTACATCCATTTGATATACTTTGAATCCTTTAAAAACAGCATATGCAAGAAGCATACGAACTCCTTCCGATCTGGCTACAGGTGCAAAAGTTTCTACATAGGCTTCTCCTTCTTCTTGGGCATATCCTTTACACACCAGTCTAGCTTTGTTTCTAATCATCGTGCCATCCTCATTCAGCTTATTTCTGAAAACCCATTTGGTACCAATGACATTTTTATGCTCTGGTTTGGGTACCAAAGACCATGTACCATTTTTCTCTATCTAGTCAAGTTCCTCTTCCATTGCCTTGATCCAGTCTTCATCTTTATGTGCCTCTTTGAATGACTTAGGCTCAAATTCAGAGATCAAACATGAGCTTTCTCTAACCTTTCTTCTTGTAAGGATTCCAGCATCCTTATCTCCTATGATCTGCTTAGGATCATGATTCAGCTTGACATACCGAGGAATGGTCTTAACAGATTCCTCTTGCTTTTCTTCTTCATCCTCATCTCCATTAGTATCGGCATCTACATCTGCCAGTGTAGGAACATTGTTACTGGTACTTGGTTGACTGACAACCGGTTCATTTACCGCTTGCTCACTGTCGGTTTCCTCAGTTTTCTCATAGGTTTCATCAACTCTTACATTGATACTTTCCATAATTCTCTGAGTCCTATTATTGAAACACTTGAGAGCTTTGCTCTTGGTAGAATACCCTACGAATATTCCCTCATCACATTTCGCATCAAATTTTGTCTAGTGTTCACTCCTCTTGATGTAACATTTGCTACCAAACACTTTAAAGTAGCTAACCACAGGTGTCTTACCGGTCCAATACTCATAAGGATTTTTATCCTTGCCTTTCTTGATGAGTACCCGGTTCATTGTGTAGACTGCGGTGCTCACCGCTTCTCTCCAAAAGGTGTGAGCTACCTTTCCTTGAATCAACATGGTTCTAGCTACTTCAACCACAGTCCGGTTATTCCTCTCTGCTAGGCCATTCTACGGTGGAGTCCGGGGGGCAGACAGTTGCCTCTTGATGCCATGTTCTTCACAGTACTTGTTGAATTCATCGGAAGTGAATTCCCCTCCTTGATCAATTCTCAGGAACTTGATCCTTTTGTCGCTTTCCTTCTCCACTAATGCTCTAAAAGCTTTAAACTTTACAAAAGCTTCGGACTTATCTTTCAAGAATGTGACCCACATTATTCTTGAGCAGTCATCAGTGAGAATCATGAAGTACCTATCACCCTGCAGACTTCTAGTTTTCATAGGACCACACAAGTCAGTATGCACAAGATCAAGCAAATTGTCAGCAGTGAAAGGTTTACCTTTAAAGGTTGAGGAAGACATTTTCCCCAATTGACACTCTCTACACAAGGTATTATCCAGTTTTCTTAGCACCGACAACCCTCTAACTACCTTGATTTTACTAGCCTTCACAATGTTATCAAAGTTTACATGACAAAGTCTCCTATGCCATATCCAGCTATCATCAAATTTAGCCATAAGACATGTACTTATATTTGCATTCAGCTGAAATAGGTTACCTTTGGTCTGCATGTCGGTGGCCACCAATTCACCATTCTTTCCTTTGATTCTGCACACTCCATTCTTGAATTCCAGAGTGAGACCACTGTCATTTAGCTAGGCAACACTCAGAAGGTTGTGTCTAAGACCATCAACCCAATACACATTGTCAGCATTACTCTTTCCATTCAGAGAGATGGACCCTCTACCTTTGACCATGCATGGTGCATCATTACCAAAGTGAACCTCACCACCATCATATTCTTCCAAGGATAGAAACTTGCTCTGGTCACCAGTCATATGATGAGAACAGCCACTATCAATGATCCACTCATTGGAATTATCAAACTGAGAGACAAGAGCTTTCTTGTCTGACACATCTTCCTTGACAGCAACAAACACAATATCTTCATTTTCTTCATCCTCTAATTCCTCATCTGTAACACCTTCATCGACTGCCACAAAACTGTTTCTCGGTTTCCTCCTTTGAATTTCTTGAACCTTTCCGGTTTGTCCTTATTGTCGCCATTAGGATAGTTTACAACAATATGTCCTATCCGATTACAAGAAAAGCATTTCAAAGGGAGCTTACCTCTATATTTGTCGATTCCTTTAGGAAGTTTCCTAGCAAGAAGAGCTTCAAATGCCATCAGAATCTCCTCATCATCCATTTCTCTGCTTTGTCTTGGTTCACCACTAGTGCTAGCTTCTTTTCCTTTTCTGGATGGTACAGCAGTAGCTTTAAATGTTGATTCAGTCTTTTGAACACTTCCATCAAAACTATTTAGCTCATAGGCTGTCAACTTTGCAATGATGAAGTCTAGGGATACCTTAATCTTGTCTACTAATCTCAGCTCCTGAATAGCAGCAACCCTTATTACATAGACCAGCAATAGGGATCTCAGGACTTTGCTTACCATAGTGGAATCTTCCATTTTACCACCTGCACTCTTGATATCTCCAACAACGGTTTTGATTCTTATTCCATACTGTTGAACGGTCTCACCTTCAACCATCTGCATGTCTTCAAACTTCCCTCTAAGGCTTTCTTCCTTAGCTTGTTTTACATGCTCATCACCACCATAGATATTTTCAAGAGTATCCCATACCTCTTTGGGATTTACCTTATCTTGGACATCAATAAACTCAATGTTAGATAAACTACTAATTAGGGCTTCCACGACTTGCCCATTCTCCTGCATTTCTCTCTTTTGGTCATCGGTGAGAGTACCGATAGGGGCAACATAGGCATTCTAAACATAGCTCCAGTATTGAGCACCCATGCTTCTGATGTATATCTTCATTATGTCTTTCCATATATTGAAGTTTTCTCTGTTAAACTTTGGACCTTCCCTCTTCATCATTTAGACTAGGATCTTTACCTCAAGCGGTTAAGCTTATAACACAGAGGACCTGGAGGATGCTCTGATACCAATTGATAACTCAATGATGAACAAATAGTACCAAACCAGTACTGAGAGGGGGGTGAATCAGTACAGACAAAAACATAACCTTAAACCAGTTTGTCAGCAGACATTGTGCATTGACAGACAAACAGTAACATCAGTCCTTAAACAGAGTTCAACCAGCAAAACCCAGAATAATTGAGACAAGCATAGACTGGTTGACACTTATCTTCTCATATAGTCTAACACTTCATTTCCATTTCACCCTAATGCATGAACAGGTAATCCACCATCAAATATGTACATATTACTGCTAGATCAACATGAATCACCACTTAACAAAAAACAATCATAGCATCACATGAAGAAGACATCACACTTGACACACATATTTTTCACGTGGAAACCCAACTGGGAAAAACCATGGTGGGGATGAATACCCACAAGCTTGTTTTTGAACTCTTTAGAAGTCCACTCTATTAGGAGCCTTGTCCGGTTAAAGACAAATACAATAGGTTCTGTTAGGAACCGATCCTATTAGGGATCACCCGGTTAAGGGATGGCTACAATACCCAGTTAAGGGTTAAACCTTGTTAAAGGTTACCTTGTTAGAGGATTTCAAGAACTCAATAGCTAGAGGATTTCAATAACTCAATAGCTTCAAGTTACCCTGTTAAAGGATTTACAGCAAGTCGGTTAAGGCTACCCTGTTAAGGGATTTCACAACTGTTGAAGTGGTTAAAGATCAACAGGTATAACAATAACCTGATAATAGCACTCAATGCCAATGCAGATCTGCTCAAGCTCCTCTTCACCTTCTGCACTTACACTCTGCAGGTATCACTTCTCTCCTCTGGTCTGGCAAGAATCACATATCTCTTCTCTAGGATACACATACACAACTTTTTCCAATGACCTCTGAAAGAATCACAACATTGAACTTATAGGAAAACAGATAGGTCGGTAGCATAAACGCTAAACCCTAAACCTGTTAGGTTAAGAAATTCAAATGGTTCAATCCTGACCGTTGAGCACACTGCAATAAATGCAATAGTCTTGATCCAATCTCAAGACATTCTCCATCATTCATTTTCCACCAATTTCATGGCGGCTAATAACCCATCACACATTATCACCGTTTACAGACTTTGCACATTCCTGAGGTAGATAGGAACAATCTTCTTCATGCAAGATCCTTCACGCGCACAAGGTTTATGTGGCAATACGATCTGTTCTTCATTACCATGCTAACTCATCACACAAATTCACCGGTTGAGCCACATAGGCTTGAAGCACTCCAACTGGAAACCCTGAAGTTGAGACCACCAACTGGTAGTCATACACCGCTTCCATATGTCAGTTCCCATAACCATATGCCGATTCATCTTAAACAAACACACCGCTTCACTTTGGCACAAATGCCGATTCACAGTGTTATACCGGTTCTTCTTCTCTTCATCATATTGACATCAATGACAATAGACAATGTCATTATGTCCTCATACCGATTCACATAATGCCAACAGATAACACTAGAGTTTCATCAAATGCTAGAGATGTTTTAAAGTTAAGGGTGGGATCAAAAATATGTGATCCTCGTCCAAAACATCTTCTTGACATGACTCAAACTGAATTCTTTAAAAAAAATAGTAATGAATCTGTGTTAATGAATTTATGAATTAGTCAAAGATCGTTTGAAAAATGCAAACCCTGGTATGTTAAAATCAATAAATAAAGAATGTCTTCATGTTGTAAAACTCATGTTCAGTTTCATTACTATTATGATGTTTTTCGATACATACATTGTATGTTGCATGGTAATGATCTTGTGCAGGATTGTAGTGTTTATGTTCCACCTGAAACTATAAAAGGTTTTATTGCAAGTTTATTTTGTAAACCACCTAATGAGCAATTATTTCTTTCCAGTTCATGCATTTATGGCCTTTGCAATTTATGTGGGAACTTTTCTTTGATAGGTTAATGTTTGCATGAACATGTTTCATCCAAGTTTAGACAAAAAATGGTTGATGTTAGGAGATTTAAAAATATAGAATACCCTTTAAAGGATGGAAAGATGGAGAAACGTTTAGAATTGATTATAGAACAAAATCGTGTGAATGCATTTATCAGTGAGTTTAAAATTCATATTGCTCCAAAATATGTGAAACATTCCCAACATGCCCGATGGCTTGATGGACAGTTTCACATATGCAAGAACACATTTCCAGTTGGAACAATAGTATCAGTTGCGGATTTTGTAGAAAATTATACTCTAAAACCACAAGAGGAAACTCAATCACAATAATACAACTCAGTGCAAGTGGCCATATTTGTGCACATTATATATAGACATGACCATGACAGTACAGAAGATAACAGAATTTTTTTTAGGGAGTATCATTTCTATGATAGTGATAATCGATTACACTCGTCAAAGTTTGTTCAACATTGCTTCAAGGTATTTCATGATAATCTTAAGGAAAAAGAAATTTACATGAAAGAACATATGATATGGTCAGATAACTGCACTGGACAATTCAAAAATGCAAGAATGTTTTATTGGCTATGCAGAGTTCACAAGAAAACCAATGTCCAACATTTATGGAGTTTTTTTGAAGCAAGACATTTGGTAAGGGGGAACATGATGGAGTTGGTGCTTGTGTAAAAAGAGCTCTTGCTAGAGAACAATTGAAATTCAAGGATGCAGTGAAATTCAGAGATGCTCGTGCAGTTTTAGATTGGTGCAATTAAAAGTTGTCAAAAGGATCAACCGAGAACTCTGCAATTCAACGTTTCTTTTGGTTGGTAAAGGAAGATAGTATTCCTATTCAGCATGATTGTAATACCATCATTGGATCAGCTAAATGGTATTCATTTAACAATTCTAATTCAAACACATGGACTATATTCACAAGGGAGCTTGCTTACTTTTGTCAGTTTTGTGTTTCCGGAGATTGGAAATTTTGTGAGAATAAAGAATGGGTTGAAGAATGGTAACAAAGATCATTGACACCCATAGATGCAAATGATCCACATGAAAGAACTGATGAAGATATGGATCAGATGTTTGCATCAAATGACTATGATCGCATTTTAGATCTTATACAACAAGGCAAAAAAAAATTTGAAATTTGTTTTGATTTATTAAATAGTGCATATATGAAATCTAACAGTGTATATTTTTGTTTTTATATCTCATTAAATATTAAATAAAATTGTTGTGTGCACAAGACATGTCTATGTTGTTTTTGCACCAGAGGACAATGAAGAGGGGACAGAGTATTGGTTGGCTCGATGTGTAGAGCCAAAACATAAGCTAACCACTCCTCGAGTAGATGATGATGGTTATGACTATTCAATAGGATCTATGGTTGTTGTTGGCACCTGGCTACGCAAATATCTAACAAGAAAGAATGGATTGCCTGCATTTGAAGATTATGAATTAGAGAAGAATATTATACATTACTCACATTTGGTAGTGGCAACTATTATAAAATTGGATAGATATTGTGGCAGACCTATTAATAAACAATTATGGACTCTCTCTATGGAAGAGGACGACAAAATTATAGATGCTTTGCAAAAGAGAGAGGATGCAGATGGTATAACAGAATGAATATATACAAGTTATAATATGAACCCTTAATCCACCTCCCTTTTAAAAGTCGTGATGTATATTTTATATAACATTTTAAATCATGCATCCTAATTATAAAATCTAATCTAGTAATTTTGTTTCAGGTCTACCACAAGTAGAAGGTATCAATGAAAACCAAGTTATTTGTGCATACTTTATGTTTCATTTTGAATAATTACAAGTAATTTATTTAGTTTTGTACCCTTAAGGAAACTCCCTTTGAAGAGTTGTGATTCTTTATGTTGTATTTTAAATTGAATGCATCCTCATTATAAAAACTAATCATATGTATTTTTTTTTCCAGGTCTCTCAGAGTAGACTTGGCCTCAATGACTACTATTGTTTGTGCATACTTTATGTTGTATTTTGAGAGATATATCCTTATTATTATAATTTAAATAGACTATTTTTTATTTTATTTCAGGTCTTCCACATGTACATTGCATCAATGAATTCTATTATTTGTGCTTTAACAAATATGTTCAAGGTTAAATTTTTGAACTTTACTGGAGTAAAGTAATATTCTTGCACTTGAATGTTGAATTATGATTGTGTATTTAATATGATATCTTTTTTTTTGCAGGTCCCTTAGGAGATGAAGTCAAAGATTTTAGATAGGTCTTCTTGATTACACTTTGTGTAATATACATAAATGAGAGACTATTGGTCAAATTTATGAATGAGATAATTATGTTTTAATCAAGTTATATTCAATATATTATATATTCTATGGGGTAAATTTAATTTCATACATAGCACATTGGTTCTACTTGTTGGACCCCACCATACCACCTACTTTGTTCCTTACACTTTTCTCTTATCATCATTGTTATTGAAATGGTAATTATATATTTAAACCTATGTTTTGATGCTTTTCTCTTAAATCATCATTATTATTGTAATGGTAATTATATATTTGATTATATATTTTGCGTATCTATATGATGATTAATACTTTTTAATTTAGTTTAAAATATGTTATAATTATAAGATATGTTTTGATACTTTGGTCTTATCATCATTGTTAGTTCACGATGTACACCTTTATTTTATCTAATCACAAGTTATTTAAATAAAATTCCATAAATAAAATCTCAAGTCCACTAATCCATATAAAGTTATTTAAGCACAAGTTCCATAAATAAAATTTCAAGTCCACATAATCCATATAAAGCTATTTAAGCACAAGTTCCATAAATAAAATTTCAAGTCCACATAATCCATATAATATCTAATCCATATATATCTAGATGGTAACATGATGAACTCCACATAATATCTAATGTGCATATATATATGTAGTCCAAAAAATATATATGATATCATCCTATTATGCAACTATCCACATATATAAAGTATGTGCACGTCCAAGACAATATATACAATGTTAAAAAATAAGTACACGTGTAAACAAATGTGTAAAGTTAATAAAAAAGTACATATCATATAAAATAGTACATGTACATCATATCAGAGCCAAATAAACAGTAAAATCTAAGTGTTATCATCAATAACATCTCATGGTCTCTTCTCCCCAGGACGTGGACTAGATCCACCCGTCTCATGTTGTACAAGGAAAAAGTAATATTAAAATACTTGATTAACTATTAAAAGATAATGATTTATCAAATACAGTTGGAATTCATAAATTAAGTTAAAAACTTACCACGGTATGCGTGTGCACATCAACTCCAGTAACTTGTTCTGCATGTACTATATGCTCAGGAGTTGTGCCATCATGTATACAAGATAAGAAACATGATATAACGAACATGAGCACATACACATGTTTATTTTTTTATTAAATAAAATTAAACATTTATAATTTGATTAAATAATCATATAATAAAATATCACGTACATAAGGTTGCTCATCTCCTCTAGCAGTATCATGTGCACCTTGACGTGTATGTACATTGAAATCAATGCCAAATGTAGTGCTAGCTAAGTCCTATACAAGGTCAAATTCAAAGTGTCCAATTAAATATCAATTTAAGAGTCAAAATAAGTTCAAATTAAGTATTAATTACATATTAAGACCTCAAAGGATGTTGATGTGCGTTCAAATTGGCTTTGGTAAAAATGATGAGGATAACCTATCCTGATAGTTTCGTCCACCTACAAACATGCATTTAATGAAATCATATTTATTGAACATATATATGTGTTTTAAATAATTTCAAGTTAAGTTACAATGTTGTAAGAACATATTTAATTTATGAATTCTAAGATACATACAATAGATGGTGTCACAGTTGTCACACCCTCTTCTCGATGTGATGTAGAGGGTCCCTCATGACCTGAAGCCTGGAGAAAGAAGCATTCAATGTATCAACATGAAAATTTATATAGTATATGATGATAACATATTAACTTAAAAAGATAGTGCAATGTCTAGATAGAAATTGATAATGTACCACAAAAGGTGTGCCAAGTTGTGTAGCTTCTCGATGTGATGGAGAGGGTCCCTCATGACTTGAAGCCTAGAGAAAGAAGCATTCAATGTATCAACATGAAAATTTATATAGTATATGATGATAACATGTTAACTTAAAAAGCTAGTACAATGTCTAGATAGAAAAGGATATTATACCCCAAAAGGTGTGTCAAGTTGTGTAGGAGTAGATGCAATATTGACTCGAACATTTGGTGTAGTCCTTATCTACATAAACCAAATTTATTTAATGAAGTATTAGATTTTATAAAAATAAGATATACACTTACTTTATACCTATATTTAATGAAGTATTAGATTTCAACATGTACATGTATATATATCTATACCTGCTCAAGATGATCATCGGAGCAAAAAAAATCCATATATGATGTCATCATAGTATCATCTACTGCATCATGCTCAGCTACAACTGAAGCAGATCCCAGATCAGCAGTAGGACCTACACACATCTGATGACAGCTCGTACACATATGTGACACCAATCAAGGAGCGGATGCCATGTGTTCAGCTTGCTCACTCAAGTTACCTGTGAGGGAAGTCAAAGCATCTAATGTTGAAATGAATGATGTATTTTGCACATCTACAGGAATTGATGGAGCAACAAGTGGAACCATGGGTGGATCTAGTAGGGGATTATTACTGCGTGCCCCTAATATATGTTGTGGCATTCCACGACCAACACCCTGGAATGACTTAATATCAAAATAATTTGGTTTTTGGTGCATTACAAACTCATAGTATAATTTCTTCAAAAAATATAAAGGGACCTCATAATTACGATGTGGTGGATAATCAAAAACCATCCACCATTTATCCCAAAAGTGTCTAGCCATTTCTGGATGATCTCACCACCTAATTGAAATTCTTTTCTAGCTAGGTTGCATTGGTTCTCTTGTTTTTGGGTTAGTAAAATATGGACATAAATGAGCTTTGGTTATTCTAAGATCAGTGGTTTGCCTATAAGTTAATCCATCAACATAAAAATCATGCAACTCTTGTCGTCATGTATGAAATTGATCTAGTTGAGAATCAACTAATCTAACTGACTCGACAACAGTTTGCATTGATTGGCAAACTCTAGAAGATGGTGCGGGGGGTGATTGGCTCATTTTGGATTGAAGTGATATTTTGTTCAATAACTAGTAAGTTTTCATTAATTTTTTCTCTTAAATGGATTTCATCTAATCTAGGGGGTGGAGGTGGAGGTGGTGGTGGTGGTGGTGGAGGTCAAGGTCGAGGAGGAGGGGGTTGTGGTGGGATATTCTCACCTAACAATTCATCTATGTCAAAGAAGAATCTATTTTAATTTTAAAAAAACATTTATAAATAGAAACTGTATATGGTGAAAATGGAAACAACAATATTGAAAGGCTAAATAGATTCAACCACAAAACCCTAGCCTAACAACAACAAAGATCCACCATAACATATGAAGATTACCTAAGATAATGCAAATCAAATGAAATCACAAAGATTATACCATCACATGTCCAATAGGGTTTGGATCTCCATTCTTCCTATCTCCATTGATCTTGCTTGATATATTTGCTCTCAAATTTTATATGTGTGCAAGAGCTCAACAAAGAACGGAAATGTGGTTGCAAGTAGGATTGCATATGTATGTTTGAAAGCGTAGTCGAGTGGTTAGAATGCATTTGTGAGGGTTTGATAATGAAGGAAGCATCTCCTTATATAGAAGACACTATAAGAAATGGAGGGATAAGATTGAGAGGTGTAAAAGAGGTCGGCTATGATTAGAGGGTAGGTAAAGAAAATAATAAAATAATGAGAGGGTAGGTAGTGTAGGAATTCAGAGAATAATGACATGTGTCATAGGTAGAAAAGGCTAATGAATTAATTAAATAAATAAAGATTCATTTAATTAATAGAGGAAGTGGGATAAATTAAATAAATAAGATATTTATTTAATTTAGGAAAAGGGTAATTTAAATAAATAAATGTATTTATTTAAATGAGAAATAAGGCTAGAAGAGGATAAATGAATTAATTAAATAAATAAAGATTTATTTAATTAATAGAAGAATTATGATTAAAATAATTAAATAAATAAATTTATTTATTTAATTAGACATGACAATTTTAGGTGTCTACAGTAACATTTCTATGTTATTGAATGAGATACACATGAAATATAATGTAATATTGAACTTAGAAAAATATGCATGTACATACTATTGAATCTTTAAATATAAAATTTGCGCACAAAACTTAATACAAACTTTCATTCAAACTTCATAAATCTATTGTATATTCAATTTAATGCATGAATGCATCAACTATTAAAATCAATATAAAATATTTCATACATGAACTTGTAAAAAAAGTAAAATAAGATCAACATATATAAAGTAATTTATATAATAAATAATTAGTCACAATTTTGGTAAACATGTTGAATTAATACTTTGTGTTGGAATAGTACTAATATATTAGATGGTAACCTCTCTAAGTGGTCATTTACTAAGTAAACATGTTAAATTAGCACTTCAGTGTTGAAGATGAATTAGATGATGAAGAAGTTGGCAATTCGATAAAATCTTGTCATGTCATGGCTTAATAGGTCCTATTATGGACCCATGATGGCATAATAGGTGGACTAGTATGCAATGTCATGGTATAATAGGACTTATTATGATGTCATGGCATAATAGGTCCTATTATGCCATGACATGATATAATAGGTCCTATTATGCCATGACATGATATAATAGGTCCTATTATGCAATGACATGGCAAAGTAGGTCCATACTTGGTCCTATCATACTAAGTAAACATGTTGAATTAGTACTTCAGTGTTGGAGATGAATTAGATGATGAAGTTGGCAATTTGAGAAAATCATGTCATGTCATGGCTTGATAGGTCCTATTATGCCATGATATTCCATAATAGGTGGACTATTATGAAATATCATGGCATAATAGGACTTATTATGCCATCATGGCATAATAGGTCCATAATTGGTCCTATCAAACTAAGTAAACATGTTGAATTAGTACTTCAGTGTTGGAGATGAATTAGATGATGAAGTTGACAATTTAAGAAAATCACGTCATGTCATGGCTTAATAGGTCCTATTAGGGACCTATTATACCATGATAATAGTTGGACTATTATGCAATGTCATGGCATAATAGGACTTATTATGCCATCATGGCATAATAGGTCCTATTGTGCCATTAAATGATATAATAGGACCAACTATGGACCTATTATGCAATGTCATGGCATAATAGTACATATTATGTCATCATGACATAATGTGTCCTATTATGCCATTAATTGGTCCTATCATACCATGAAATGGCATAATATGACCATAATAGGACCTTTTATGCCATGTCATGGAATAAACCTAAGCCTAAACTTTGATATCTGAAATTTGAAGCTCGTAATGTTAATTACTTAAGGTTATACATTCAAATTTCCCTCTTCTAAAATAATTTTTTAGTTACCCCACTGTCCATATGGATTTTGTCTAATCCATGAATTTTAAAATGTATCTCTCCTTCCTATTTTTTTGACTTCCCATAACCCACTAGAATAGCCCAAAAGGCCACATGGTCACCTAAAAATGATCCAAGGTACTAGAAAGGTACCAATAACTAAGAGAGGTAACTTTTGTATTGCCTAATGAGGATTAAGAATAATTTTGGTACATATGTTCAATTTAAATAATTGGAATGGTGGCTTGCTAGAAGTGGTTAAATTTTTTCGTTTATTAGTTGAAAGGCCCAATACCTAAAAAAATAATTCCTAGAAACATTTAACCCAAGTCTCACAAATTCAATATTGAAAGATGAATTAAAATTTACTATAGTGGATCAAATCTTACTACAAGTAAAGTCTCTTGATGTCTCAGCAGTTTTCAGTAATTTCGGTTTTGTTTTGGTTTTGATGTTTGTGAGATATCTTGTATCTTGTAAATTTGATATTTTGTTTTGTTAACTATCTAGATTTGGTTTTGATTTGTAATTTTGTTGATTTTGGTTTAGGGTTTAGGGTTAACTGTTGAAGAATATTTCAAATCAAAATTAAGAATTTAAAAATGTAAAAACAAATTTACTTATAGGCTACTTTAAAAAAAAACTTAAATAATACTCAAAAAACATGAAAAATATACAAGAAAATTAAAAATTGTGAAAATGGATGTGTTGAGCACTATTTTTTAAAAAATAAAAATAAAAAAATAATAATATATGTTTCCATAAGCATGAAGACTAATGGATATTTCGGCCAGTAAACTGTATCGAGCACTGCAGGAGAAGTTTCATCGAAAGAGCATTTTCATCGACACAGGGCATATAAAGCATTAAGCAAAGGTATTTCGGCAAACAGTTACCTTCGATGAACGCAAGAAACCGCTCATCGATACTCCAAGTTTCATCGAAAAGGTAAAAGCAAAAAGCGAAAAAGGCAAAAGGTGATTTCGAAGGAATGTCGTTACCGAAGAAACTCAAGATACATTCATCGAAATGCAAGTTTCATCGATGAACGTGGTGTCGAACAAAAGAAAATATTTTTCATCGATAAAAGAGGATATCGATGAAAAGGGGATATCGATGAACACTCATAAGCCTTCACCGAAGAAAGAAACTCATCAAAAGTATGGCATCGATGAAACTCACGAGCAACTTGTTGAAAAAGGGGACTATCGATGAAAAAGTGATTTCGATGAGTCTTAAAAGCGGCTTCTCGACGTAAGCTTTTCACCGAAACAGTTGTATCGAAGAGAATAAGCTTTCGATGGAAGATTCAAACACTCGGCCGAAGACAAGGGTTTCATCGATAACTTGAAACGCGCGCACTTTGAGCGGACTGTACTTCCCGCGAAGGAGTTAAAGGCCCAGTTGAAAAGTGTCACATCTGCAATTAAGTTTAAAACACTTGAGTAGCCGTTACAGATGCAGAACATTAACTGTACACAAGTTGCCCATTCAATTACAATTGAACTGAGTGAATTTTCGTAAGAATCAGATCGATGCTAAGAGATTGGAAGCTGTGAAGAACTTGTAGAGATTTGCAAACGACAACCAGAAGAGTTGAGCATTCTACCAAGTAAGTGTTGTCTCTCTTATTTACTGTAACTATGGAACCTTCGTCTTCTTCTTCTAAAAAGAGTAGGAAAGGAAAAGAGTTAAACCCTGAAGAGAAGCCCAAGAGACAGAAGAAAGAAGGGAGAGCTTTGACTCAGGACTTATTAGACCAGTGTCCATCGTCTAGTGTAAGGTCCAAAAAGATTAAAAGTGAAGAAGAAGGATTAGAGGACAAATTTGAAAATCTAGGAGACATTTGGACTGAGATAAGAGGGCATGAGTTATTTTTGTTTGGTTACAAAAGAAGGGATGCACCCGAACCCATTAGTAATCTATGGAAGAGGAACTTAGGCAAATTAGTAGTTCCAAATGTGTTTGTAGACGTAGAATTAATGAAAGCTCTGGTAGATTGCTACAACCCGAGAACTAAAACCATATGTGATTACAGAGGGAATACATTAGTAGTAATCAACAAGCAGACTATTGATATGGTTTTTGATCTAGACTGGGAAGTCGAGGAGAGCATCGATATGAAGAAACTTTCACAGGAATTCTTTAGTTTGGAAAATATCTACAGGACTTGGAGGCTACCTGTTCACAGGCCAAAAGTGGGTGGGTCATTTGTTTAGTTTGGCAAAAATGACAAGGTGCCATTTGATGTCAACCACTTCCATCCATATTTCAAATATACGTATTATACTGCAGCCCAAGTACTAGGCCTAGAGGCTCATCCACTCATGGATATTGGGATTATGGTTCTGTGTGCTGATATTCAATCAAAAGACCCTAGGTCATTTGATTTTGCTACTTATGTTGCGGATGCCTTGAATCATGGGCTGGAAAAATTGAAAGGAGACCTTGTGAATGTTCACTTTTCATTATACTCCATGCTAATGCATATTCTTCTTTATTGTGGACAAGAAATTAACTTCTGGCCAGATGAGTTCAGCATCAGGTCTTATGATAAGAATGGTCTGAAGAAGCCGGTTCAGTTGTGGGTATCAGCATGGGACCAGAGGTTTATGAACAACCAATATTGGCATTTTCAAGAATACTTTGTGAAACCTCTCAGTGCAGCTTTTGGACAACACAAGGATTATACTTTGTCCCCTGAAATTAAGAGGTTCCTCAGGCCAAAGGATTTCTCTCCAGAGTCACAGATTGAACATAATTGGGGTGATTGGTATTGCCATGATAATCACACAGAGATAAGGGTATTTGGATATGAAGGGCAACCGCACATGCTTCCAATTACGGTGCCAGACAGAGTGGCTAGCTTGGAGATTATAAGGCAATTGTCTATTGCCAGTGCTAAACATTTAACTGATTTTGGTAAACAATCTATTGTTCCAGGTTTATTAGTTTTCTCTGATTTCATTGTCAAAAGTTCAAAGAGTTATCATTTATTACAGAATAAATTAAATTACTATGGCATGACTCTGGGTGAGCCTAGGGAGAATTTTGATCCCGAAGGATATATAAGAGCTGCCAGAGCCTCACAGAAACTCAAAGCTGGGATACATATGGCCAAAATGCCAGACGACCTAATTAAGAACCTTGAGTGAGAGGAGGCCAAAGCTTTAAAAGGAAAGAGTGAGTTAGTCTGGGAGGCCTACAAATGGAAAAGGGCAAGGGGAATGATAGATGGAGACCTAATTGGAAATCTCCAAGATCCCCTGGAGGTAGCTAAAAGGCTGCTTCAACATGAAGCTGAAATTATGCACAGAGTTCCTTCACAATTCCTTCGCTTCATTAATACTGAGAAGGATAGTCAGCCCCTAGCTCACATGTCACCGAAATCAACCGCCAGTAGTATCCCACCTGATTCTCCTAGAGAGGATTATCCTCCTGGTTTCGAAACAGAAATGAACATGGACACAGGAGAAATCAACATCAAAGATGTTGTTGACATAAGAATGACTAAGCATGAGGACTTTGTTGCTGATGATGGATTCGCCTCCTCTAGGGAATTCCTTTCATTTCTATATCAATACAAAGGGGCTCATGTCAAACGAAGCATGGCTGGAAAACCAGAGGAGGAATAGATGAAGAGATTACAGGATGAAATTGATGTCCTCATGAAAGACATGACTCCTGAAAAGGGGAGGAAATTATTAAAAGAGGTCGGTGTGATCATCTTCTCTGGTTGGGATATCAACTCAGCACTCTTATTTGATGGCTTTTTGAAAAAACAAGATTTGAATCGGCAGGTATTGCCCCAGGAGGTAGATAAACTGTTCCTAGGCTCTGGATATGATCCAGACAAAAAGGCTCTCCTACAGTGGGCACTATATCCAAAAGGGAAGAGGCCAATCATTGTGGATATAGAAGAAACCTTTGGGCATCTCATGGTTCATCAGGTTGGAAAGACTGATCCTAGGGTCACTGCAAAGCTCAACCTGGATGTTGCAAGATTGAACTTGGACCAGACAGAGTTTTTGGTCAGAGAGAACATTACATACAAGGGATTATATGAAAAATCCAAGGAGGAAAATCAGAAGCTGCAAGCAAAGGTATTGCAATTAGAAACGGGGACTCCTATCAGCGAATACACCTCATACCCCGCAGGACACAGCTTGGATGACGTCTCTGATGCCCTGTACTGGAAATATCAAGCAGAGAAGGCCAATAAACGCGCAGATAATATCCAGCAAAAGATGGACAAATTGGTCAACGACATCATAGGACATCGGTTTAACACCATGCTCTTACAGGTCGAACCATATTGGATAGTTTACAATGGAACAATAAAAGCGCTAACAGAGCATGAACAGTTAAGAGCACGATTGCAGGGGGTGCTAAGCAATGACGATACCATGACGCCAGAAGAAAAGGCTGAGGGTAACGCGTATATGGATAATCATGTCAAACTCGAGGATATGCTGAGAAGAGATTTAAAAGAATTAGATGATGAAAAACCCGTTGGAATGCCTTCCGTCTACAAGGAAGGAGAGGTAATAACCTTGGAGGATTTGCGAAAGGAACTTGTCAGCGTCAAGGATTGGGCCTTGTCAGAAATTGATCGGAGTAAGGATATGGCCCCTACCGTCAACCAGATAATATTCAAGTACCTGACGCTAGGGGATGAATTAAAAAAGCAAACGCCTCGAATCAAAACATTCAAAGACGATGATTACATTCATCATTTGGGGCTTTTGAATCTCTTTTTGCTTAAGTTTAGAAACACTCAAGTTAACGACTAATATTTTGAAAAGTCGTGTCTCTTCGTGAAAAACTTTCGTCCTCATATATATATGAGAATGATTTTTGTAATGTAGGGAGATAAGATTATTAGATAGGATTAGGAGCGAAACAGCAACAGCCTGTAAGTCTTCTGTGTACAAACTATAATGGAATACAAATCTTGATCTACTGTTTCCTTGCATATGTGTTGTGGATTATTTCATTTTCTTTTGGCAATCGTCTGTGATATTGTCTGATAAAGATAAGGTTATTCATGTTCTTAAGATCAGATCTATGCTTTATGTTATAATGTTGCAACAAAAGTTCTGCTTGCGGATTGTAATCGTTCCTTGCAAAGCTTAATTGACTGGTCCCTTAAGGGTAGGGTTAAATTCACTCAATCAGCACATAATATAAGCATTCATTTGGTTTTAAAAGAAATAGTAACTGACAGGTTCATAAGGGATGAATTAAAAAAACTGTCTCACAGATTCGCACTATAAGTCCTGAAGAAAATTGTGATGACTCTGTAACCCAAACAGTGAAGAAGGCACTGGCTAAAATCTCAAGTTATACTCATCATTTCTTTCATAATTAGTTATTTTGACAGCTATAGAAGTAATTAAGAAACACAAAACAAACAATTATCATAACAACAATCTTGAACTCGTCTGCTATATCTCCATTCAAGGAACTCATGCCATTTCAAGATCAGGAGATATCAGATTAGGATAACATATCTGCTATAAAAAGCACTGTTTATTGGAGACATTCAGTGAATAGGTATACCCGCCTAGGTCCTGCAGAGCCTAAAGTGAGAGAGTAAGCAACCAAACAGGTTCACTCTACATGTTGGCCAAGTCGATTGGAGGGTTTGACCATAGGGACTGGCATTTCCTTAGAACCTATCCAATCTGTTGATTTGAGACCCAACAGATTGGCGACTCTGCTGGGGACAATTATAAAAACTCTGCTGTTGGAAAGAACTCAGAAGAGAAAAATAACACATATCCTCTAGGAAAGAGGTGGCGACTCTGAAATAAGAATTTCAATGCACGGGACAAGATCGGTTGCGAAAGGACAATCTTTATCCCAATTAGATTTCCCTCAAGGAAAGAACAAAAATAAAGAACCCATGAATGATTCCATGAGAGAAAGATACAACGAGTATAAACATGAAAGTAGCCAACATTCGCCCTTAAAAGAACAAGATAGAACAACAACTTCAAGCCCGGTGAATGAAGATTTGGTTGCAGCATATAAAGCTCAAAAGGGGCGATGCCAAATTCCCCCTGGTTTTGAAAATCATGAAGCACGGTCCAGACAATACACACCACCTCCATCAGGATCAGGTATGGCAGATCCTGCAGATAGATTTACAGATTTAACCAGACAAATGATGGAGGCAGCTGCTGAGATGAGAGATTCAGGAAGGACTCAGGAATGTTTGGAGCTGTGTGCCAAATTGGGCATAAATGTTGGTGAGGATGACTTTAATAAAGATGTAAACAACTACAAGAAAACATATGCTCAAGGAGTGGGTAAAACAAAAGGTAATGATTTCAAAGCTTATGAGAATCCTCTGTTTGGTAACAAGAGGGATGATCATGTGCAATCAGGTGCACCACCAGTCCAGCAAGACTCACATACAGGCTTCATCCCTCATAATCAGTATCCACCCCCTGGTCAGTTTCAGTATCAACACCAGAATCAATACCCTCCTCCTTATCAAAACCAAATGCCCTTGTATGGTAATATGAACCAGAACTTTGTGAATCCTCATGGAGGGCATGGACTAATAAATATGGAACAAATGAGGCAGTTTGATTTTTCAGGAATGATGGTGTATCCATATCCCATCCCAAATGAAATCAGGACAGCAATACCAAAGTTCACAGGAAGTAATGCAGTTTTAGGTGAGGCTCATTGCAAAGCCTTTGATGCAGTAATTGAGGATTTTGGTTTGCCATATGAGGATGTCAAGATCAGGTTGTTTATGCAGTCATTAATAGAAGATGCGAGAGATTGGTTTAGAACGTTGCCTGATGCATCCATTAGAAATCTTGCAGAATTCAAAGAATTGTTCCTGGAGCAGTATGGAGACCATAATAGTCCTGAGTTTGCTTTGAATGAAATCATCAGCATTAAGAAAGAGCAAAATGAATCAGTAATTGACTTTAACAAAAGATTCAATAGGGTTCTGAACAAAATCCCTAATAGGATGAAACCAGTACCTGAAGTGAGCATTCTGTACTATATCAATGCTTATGACAGCAAAACAAACTATGAGTTGAGAACCAGAAACCCAAGAGATCTTCGAGATGTTATGAAAGATGCCATTGTTATAGAGAACAATAGAAAGGCTGCTGGTAAGGTTGGAAAAAGAGAGGATGCAATATTGTACAATCCTAAAGCACCCAAGGCCAATAGGGATGAAGATAAGCTTGACAAAGTTTTAAATGCCCTGAAGGATTTGTCTGTAAGAGTAAACAAAACTGAGAAACAGCAATACTACCGTCCTGAGAGACCTACACTACATGACATGCCTTATAACACTACATGGAAGGATGGAAAACCAGTAGAAAGGAACCACAGAGACAATCAACAAATTCCAGATCCTTTAAAAGGAACAGTGAATTATACTCAAGACGATGACATGTGGTGCTATGCTTGCAATATGCCACACGCTTCTTCTTTGTGCGCAGTAGCAAGAGGGTTGCAAGAGGAAGAGGATAGCTATGAAGATCATGTGGACGATTCAACTGTTAATATGATATCATTTAGTCAGGAAGGAAGGTCAGATTCTATAAATATTGATCAATGCTCTGTCTTGCCTGTGACCACCAGCAAAAATGAAAGTGTTAAGCTCAGAATCCCTACTGAGGAGGAAAAAAGAAGAATTACAGCTTGTGCCGTTGCACAAGCAAAAAGGACTTATGATTTAAGGAATAGGGTAGTGAATCCAGAGCAAGGTAAACCTACCAGTCTTTTTATGAAAGAAACTAATGAGACACTCAAGCGAATAAACAAAGGAGCTATGATTAAGGAGGTTGTACCAAAGAATAATAAGAAGGGTCCTGATGTTCAAAAGAAAGAAACGGTAAAAATTCTTTCATCACAGCAATCTACCTTGTTTGATATCTCAGCTGCACTAACGCAATTAAAAGTCTCTGTCCCATTGATGGAAATCATGAGGTTTCCTGAATATAGGGAAAAAACTTTGGAGATGATCTCAGGTGTCCAAGAAGGAAAGGTTAATGAACAGAAACAAGAAGTCCCAACAGGTGACAGTAATGAACAAATGGCTCCAGTTATATACTTAGGGTCCACTATAACTAAAAACCCAACACAAGTAGACCCATTTTACCTCACTTTGGTGATAAACAACAAAAGGGTAAAGAATTGTATGATTGATTCAGGAGCAGCCATAAATGTCATGCCTGTTGGGGTGATGAAAGAATTAGGATTGGAAGTTGATACTACCTTTGGGAAGTGCTATGCCATGGACAATAGATCAGTCCCAGTGGTTGGTATCATGAAGGATGTAGAGTTCAGATTAGCAGCCTGTCCAGAAGCATCATATAAAACAGATATCACGGTGGTAGATGTTCCACCAAACTATGGAATTTTGTTGTCTAGACAATGGTCGAATATGATTGGTGGATATGTGCAGCTGGATTTGTCTTATGCTACGATTCCAATAAATGGATAGGAAATAAAAATTGACAGGGAACCTCGGTCCACATATATCATAGAAGACATGGAAGAAACAGTGAACCAAGTATGTTTTTTACAAACTGATATGGACAACTTCCAGGTACAGTTGACAAAACCTAAATTTAAAGAGTGGATCCCCATTGAGTCATGTCTAACTGAAAAGGATGGTCAGATATGGAAAATGTTCTTTGATGGGTCTTGTAGCAAAGAAGGGAGTGGGGCTGGAATCCTTTTTATTTCACCTACAGGAGAAACTTACAAATATTCTTTCAAGTTGTTATTTGAATGTACAAACAACATTGCTGAATATGAAGCCCTACTCACTGGTCTTAACATAGCAGTCAAACATGG
Organism: Cryptomeria japonica; assembly: GCF_030272615.1. Classification (NCBI taxonomy): domain Eukaryota; kingdom Viridiplantae; phylum Streptophyta; class Pinopsida; order Cupressales; family Cupressaceae; genus Cryptomeria; species Cryptomeria japonica. Next base: position 356,828,941 of record NC_081407.1, on the reverse strand, counting down.
AATCAAATTGCTAAGTGTCTTTGGTGATTCAGAATTAATAGTCTCACAAGTAAAGGAGAGATATGCCTCGAAGCACTTAAGACTGAAACAATACAGGAATGCTGTATGGGATACCATGGAGCTTTTTGATGCTTTTCAGATAACCTGGATAGATAGATCAAAGAACATCATGGCAGATTTTCTAGCAAATATTGCACTGAAAGGTAATGATATAACGCTAACTGGGATATCTGAAGTGGAGATGAAAGTGAGACCATCTGTTCCTGACAACTTGTATAATTGGCAAGTGTTTCAAGATGATGCAGATCTGCTGAACTTCTTACAGTGTGCTGATCATTATCAGGCTCAAGCTATAAATTTTAATGACTTTGTGGAACAAACTGAAGGTAAGGAGACCTTATTTGGACATGAAATTATACAACTGAAGTCAAATAAATTACCAAGAGGCCTGGTAGCATTAGAGAGAACTTTTAATGCTCAAGATGTGATTGAAACCAAAGGGTCAGCTGTTAAAGAAAGTGATGTTGAACAAATCAATCTAGGAAATGAAGAAGCCCCCAAGAATGTTTTTATTGGGAAAAAATTGACTCCTACTATGAGGCAACAACTGATAATTTTGTTAAAAAGATATAAACATGTGTTTGCATGGTCTTATGAGGATCTCAAAGCTTACAGGGAAGATCTCTTTCAACATGAGATACCACTTAAACCAGAAGCAAAACCATTCAGACAAAAGTAGAGACCTATTAATCCCACATTGCTACCAAAAATGAGGGAAGAAATTATAAAGATGAAAGACGCAGGAATAATTGAGCCATGCAGATACTCCACATGGGTTTCTAACTTGGTACCAATCAGGAAGAAAAATGGGGATATTAGATTATGTGTAGACTTTAGGAATTTAAACATATCGTCTCTAAAGGATAACTATCCATTGCCAAATATGGATAATATGCTGCAGAAGGTAACAGGGTGTGAGTTGCTGTCCGTGATGGATGGATTTTCAGGTTACAATCAGGTGAAAGTTAGAGAAACTGAAAAATATAAGACAGCCTTCACAACTCCATGGGGCACTTATGTCTATGCACGAATGCCATTTGGATTGACCAATGCTGGAGCTACTTTTCAAAGGGCAATGGATGTGGCTTTTGCAGAATTGATTGATATAATCATGGTAGTATACCAAGATGATCTGACTGCGTACTCGAAGAAAGCTGATGATCACTGTGAACACCTTGAGAAGATATTTAAAAGAGCCTTAGAATATGGAATTTCCTTGAATCCCAAGAAATGTCACTTTGGTGTTGAAGAGGGAAAACTACTTGGACACATAGTATCCAAGGAGGGGGTGAGAATTGACCCTGAAAGAGTAGCAGCTATTAATGAGGTTCCCATCCCCCGAACTATCAAAGCCATTCAGTCATTTTTGGGACAAATTAATTTTGTGAGAAGGTTCATTTTGAATTTCGCAGACATAGTGAAACCTATAGTAAGGATGTTGAAGAAAGAGGCAAAAATTGACTGGACTGAAGAAGCAATTGATTCCTTTGTGGCTATCAAAAGAGCAATTTCTGAGGCACCAGTACTAATTTCCCCAGATTTTGGCAAACCATTTATAATATTTTCATTTTCCTCTTGTCACACTATAGCAGCAGTATTGTTACAGAAAAATTCAGAGGGATATGAGCAACCCATTGCATACTTTAGCAAATCTTTAAGCCCTTCAGAAGTAAAGTATGAAATAAATGAAAAGCAGGCCTATGCTCTGGTCAAAGCAGTAAAACAATTCAGGCCATACTTAGTAGGGGCCGAAGTTATTGCTTATGTCCCCAATGCAGCAGTAAAAGATATCTTCAGACAAACTGAGGTCACGGGCAAAAGATGCAAATGGATCAATCAGATACAAGAATTTAACATTGAGTTGAAAATTTCACAGGTTATCAAAGGACAAGGGTTGGCCAAACTCATGACAGGAACTGAAATTGAAGAGTCTGATGTGAATCAGGTTGGATGGGAGGAAGCTAATTTCAGTATTGAGAAAACAGCATGGTACACTGATATCATGTATTACCTTAAGCACTTAAAATGTCCAGATGCTATGACCGATAGTCAGAAAAGAGCTTTGAAGTTAAAATCAACAAGGTATGTGATTATCAATGGGGACTTATATTGGAAAAATAGAGATGGGATATTGTTATTATGTCTAGACAACTACCGGGCAGACAGGATAACTGTGAAAAAATCCACAGGAAAGTCTCCATTTGAATTGGTTTATGGCAAAAGGGCCAGACTACCTTTGGATAATCTTCTACCTGTACATAGATTTATGATTCAAGAAGAAATAGATGTTGAAGATCCATCACAAGAAAGAATAATGCAGCTAGTAGAACTTGATGAAGTCAGGGCAGAAGCTCAGAGGCAAAATATCAGGATTCAAAATCAAATGAAGAGGTTGTATGACAAGAGGACATCAAATAGGAAATTTTGTGTAGGAGACTGGGTTTTAATGTGGAATGCCAGGAGTCAAGACAAAGGCAAGCATGGTAAATTTGAATCCTTATGGATCGGCCCATATGTGATCATAGACAAAGGGGGGGAGGATTCTTATTTGCTTCAAAACGCGACAGGGGAGGTCCAAGAATTGCCAGTACATGGGCAGTTCTTAAAGAACTTCTTCTCCTGAAGCACTCTGCATCACCTGTACAGTAGGGTAGGATCCATTTCCATTGTAAATACCATCATATCTGCGCTAACCAGAGATTCTGGATTCTTGAAGGCATAGTTCAAAATGCCTCCATCCTCAGTCAGAGCCGCTGTTGAGCACTATTTTTAAAAAAATAAAAATAAAAAAATAATAATATATGTTTCCATAAGCATGAAGACTAATGGATATTTCGGCCAGTAAACTGTATCGAGCACTGCAGGAGAAGTTTCATCGAAAGAGCGTTTTCATCGACACAGGGCATATAAAGCATTAAGCAAAGGTATTTCGGCAAAAATTTACCTTCGATGAACGCAAGAAACCGCTCATCGATACTCCAAGTTTCATCGAAAAGGTAAAAGCAAAAAGCGAAAAAGGCAAAAGGTGATTTCGAAGGAATGTCGTTACCGAAGAAACTCAAGATACATTCATCGAAATGCAAGTTTCATCGATGAACGTGGTGTCGAACAAAAGAAAAGCTTTTTCATCGATAAAAGAGGATATCGATGAAAAGGGGATATCGATGAACACTCATAAGCCTTCACCAAAGAAAGAAACTCATCGAAAGTATGGCATCGATGAAACTCACGAGCAACTTGTCGAAAAAGGGGACTATCGATGAAAAAGTGATTTCGATGAGTCTTAAAAGCGGCTTCTCGACGTAAGCTTTTCACCGAAACAGTTGTATCGAAGAGAATAAGCTTTCGATGGAAGATTCAAACACTCGGCCGAAGACAAGGGTTTCATCGATAACTTGAAACGCGCGCACTTTGAGCGGACTGTACTTCTCACGAAGGAGTTAAAGGCCCAGTTGAAAAGTGTCACATCTGCAATTAAGTTTAAAACACTTGAGTAGCCGTTACAGATGCAGAACATTAACTGTACACAAGTTGCCCATTCAATTACAGTTGAACTGAGTGAATTTTCGTAAGAATCAGATCGATGCTAAGAGATTGGAAGCTGTGAAGAACTTGCAGAGATTTGCAAACGACAACCAGAAGAGTTGAGCATTCTACCAAGTAAGTGTTGTCTCTCTTATTTACTGTAACTATGGAACCTTCGTCTTCTTCTTCTAAAAAGAGTAGGAAAGGAAAAGAGTTAAACCCTGAAGAGAAGCCCAAGAGACAGAAGAAAGAAGGGAGAGCTTTGACTCAGGACTTATTAGACCAGTGTCCATCGTCTAGTGTAAGGTCCAAAAAGATTAAAAGTGAAGAAGAAGGATTAGAGGACAAATTTGAAAATCTAGGAGACATTTGGACTGAGATAAGAGGGCATGAGTTATTTTTGTTTGGTTACAAAAGAAGGGATGCACCCGAACCCATTAGTAATCTATGGAAGAGGAACTTAGGCAAATTAGTACTTCCAAATGTGTTTGTAGACGTAGAATTAATGAAAGCTCTGGTAGATTGCTACAAACCGAGAACTAAAACCATATGTGATTACAGAGGGAATACATTAGTAGTAATCAACAAGCAGACTATTGATATGGTTTTTGATCTAGACTGGGAAGTCGAGGAGAGCATTGATATGAAGAAACTTTCACAGGAATTATTTAGTTTGGAAAATATCTACAGGACTTGGAGGCTACCTGTTCACAGGCCAAAAGTGGGTGGGTCATTTGTTCAATTTGGCAAAAATGACAAGGTGCCATTTGATGTCAACCACTTCCATCCATATTTCAAATATACGTATTATACTGCAGCCCAAGTACTAGGCCTAGAGGCTCATCCACTCATGGATATTGGGATTATGGTTCTGTGTGCTGATATTCAATCAAAAGACCCTAGGTCATTTGATTTTGCTACTTATGTTGGGGATGCCTTGAATCATGGGCTGGAAAAATTGAAAGGAGACCTTGTGAATGTTCACTTTTCATTATACTCCATGCTAATGCATATTCTTCTTTATTGTGGACAAGAAATTAACTTCTGGCCAGATGAGTTCAGCATCAGGTCTTATGATAAGAATGGTCTGAAGAAGCCGGTTCAGTTGTGGGTATCAGCATGGGACCAGAGGTTTATGAACAACCAATATTGGCATTTTCAAGAATACTTTGTGAAACCTCTCAGTGCAGCTTTTGGACAACACAGGGATTATACTTTGTCCCCTGAAATTAAGAGGTTCCTCAGGCCAAAGGATTTCTCTCCAGAGTCACAGATTGAACATAATTGGGGTGATTGGTATTGCCATGATAATCACACAGAGATAAGGGTATTTGGATATGAAGGGCAACCGCACATGCTTCCAATTACGGTGCCAGACAGAGTGGCTAGCTTGGAGATTATAAGGCAATTGTCTATTGCCAGTGCTAAACATTTAACTGATTTTGGTAAACAATCTATTGTTCCAGGTTTATTAGTTTTCTCTGATTTCATTGTCAAAAGTTCAAAGAGTTATCATTTATTACAGAATAAATTAAATTACTATGGCATGACTCTGGGTGAGCCTAGGGAGAATTTTGATCCCGAAGGATATATAAGAGCTGCCAGAGCCTCACAGAAACTCAAAGCTAGGATACATATGGCCAAAATGCCAGACGACCTAATTAAGAACCTTGAGCGAGAGGAGGCCAAAGCTTTAAAAGGAAAGAGTGAGTTAGTCTGGGAGGCCTACAAATGGAAAAGGGCAAGGGGAATGATAGATGGAGACCTAATTGGAAATCTCCAAGATCCTCTGGAGGTAGCTAAAAGGCTGCTTCAACATGAAGCTGAAATTATGCACAGAGTTCCTTCACAATTCCTTCGCTTCATTAATACTGAGAAGGATAGTCAGCCCCTAGCTCACATGTCACCGAAATCAACCGCCAGTAGTATCCCACCTGATTCTCCTAGAGAGGATTATCCTCCTGGTTTCGAAACAGAAATGAACATGGACACGAGAAATCCACATCAAAGATGTTGTTGACATAAGAATGACTGAGCATGAGGACTTCGTTGCTGATGATGGATTTGCCTCCTCTAGGGAATTCCTTTCATTTCTATATCAATACAAAGGGGCTCATGTCAAACGAAGCATGGCTGGAAAACCAGAGGAGGAACAGATGAAGAGATTACAGGATGAAATTGATGTCCTCATGAAAGACATGACTCCTGAAAAGGGGAGGAAATTATTAAAAGAGGCCGGTGTGATCATCTTCTCTGGTTGGGATATCAACTCAGCACTCTTATTTGATGGCTTTTTGAAAAAACAAGATTTGAATCAGCAGGTATTGCCCCAGGAGGTAGATAAACCGTTCCTAGGCTCTGGATATGATCCAGACAAAAAGGCTCTCCTACAGTGGGCACTATATCCAAAAGGGAAGAGGCCAATCATTGTGGATATAGAAGAAACCTTTGGGCATCTCATGGTTCATCAGGTTGGAAAGACTGATCCTAGGGTCACTGCAAAGCTCAACCTGGATGTTGCAAGATTGAACTTGGACCAGACAGAGTTTTTGGTCAGAGAGAACATTACATACAAGGGATTATATGAAAAATCCAAGGAGGAAAATCAGAAGCTGCAAGCAAAGGTATTGCAATTAGAAACGGGGACTCCTATCAGCGAATACACCTCATACCCCGCAGGACGCAGCTTGGATGACGTCTCTGATGCCCTGTACTGGAAATATCAGGCAGAGAAGGCCAATAAACGCGCAGATAATATCCAGCAAAAGATGGACAAATTGGTCAACGACATCATAGGACATCGGTTTAACAACATGCTCTTACAGGTCGAACCATATTGGATAGTTTACAATGGAACAATAAAAGCGCTAACATAGCATGAACAGTTAAGAGCACGATTGCAGGGGGTGCTAAGCAATGACGATACCATGACGCCAGAAGAAAAGGCTGAGGGTAACGCGTATATGGATAATCATGTCAAACTCGAGGATATGCTGAGAAGAGATTTAAAAGAATTAGATGATGAAAAACCCGTTGGAATGCCTTCCGTCTACAAGGAAGGAGAGGTAATAACCTTGGAGGATTTGCGAAAGGAACTTGTCAGCGTCAAGGATTGGGCCTTGTCAGAAATTGATCGGAGTAAGGATATGGCCCCTACCGTCAACCAGATAATATTCAAGTACCTGACGCTAGGGGATGAATTAAAAAAGCAAATGCCTCGAATCAGAACATTCAAAGACGATGATTACATTCATCATTTGGGGCTTTTGAATCTCTTTTTGCTTAAGTTTAGAAACACTCAAGTTAACGACTAATATTTTGAAAAGTCGTGTCTCTTCGTGAAAAACTTTCGTCCTCATATATATATGAGAATGATTTTTGTAATGTAGGGAGATAAGATTATTAGATAGGATTAGGAGCGAAACAGCAACAGCCTGTAAGTCTTCTGTGTACAAACTATAATGGAATACAAATCTTGATCTACTGTTTCCTTGCATATGTGTTGTGGATTATTTCATTTTCTTTTGGCAATCGTCTGTGATATTGTCTGATAAAGATAAGGTTATTCATGTTCTTAAGATTAGATCTATGCTTTATGTTATAATGTTTCAACAAAAGTTCTGCTTGCGGATTGTAATCATTCCTTCCAAAGCTTAATTGACTGGTCCCTTAAGGGTAGGTTTAAATTCACTCAATCAGCAGATAATATAAGCATTCATTTGGTTTTAAAAGAAATAGTAACTGACAGGTTCATAAGGGATGAATTAAAAAAACTGTCTCACAGATTCGCACTATAAGTCCTGAAGAAAATTGTGATGACTCTGTAACCCAAACAGTGAAGAAGGCACTGGCTAAAATCTCAAGTTATACTCATCATTTCTTTCATAATTAGTTATTTTGACAGCTATAGAAGTAATTAAGAAACACAAAACAAACAATTATCATAACAACAATCTTGAACTCGTCTGCTATATCTCCATTCAAGGAACTCATGCCATTTCAAGATCAGGAGATATCAGATTAGGATAACATATCTGCTATAAAAAGCACTGTTTATTGGAGACATTCAGTGAATAGGTATACCCGCCTAGGTCCTGCAGAGCCTAAAGTGAGAGAGTAAGCAACCAAACAGGTTCACTCTACATGTTGGCCAAGTCGATTGGAGGGTTTGACCATAGGGACTGGCATTTCCTTAGAACCTATCCAATCTGTTGATTTGAGACCCAACAGGATGATCGAATGTGTACTTGGGATAGTGGTGGAGGCTTTAAATGGAGTCCACAACACGGGGGGGGCGTTTTTTATCTCCTTTTCTCACTTCAGTTGTAGGTGAAAATGAAAAAATGTGCCCTAGAAAAAAGGGGTAAAAATGGTTTTAGAAATGGGGGCCCATTTTTTATTTTGTTTTCAAGTGGGCCCCCGTTTAAGAAAAAAATAGGGGACCATTTAGTTTCACCTTGAGCCCCCGTTACGTTTTGCCTCGGGGGCCCGATGCAAAAATGGGCCCCCATTTCTAAGAGTGTGTTTTCCAATGCACGTACTTCCGCCAATTTGTGACCCATTACCTTGCACTTGCCCATGTTGTTTTTTATATTTTGAGCAGAGGGCATGCTATGACAGATTTCCCATCAATTAGTGGTTTATTACACTTTTTGAAAGTTCCTAACTATCCTAATAGTCACTGGTCAATAAACAATGGATGGAATTGGGCAAGTTGTCTTGTTGAGGTTGAAAAAGATGTAAAGGAAAAAATAAGAGAGTCAAACTTTATTGCATATTCTTTAGATGAAGTTACGGCAGTAGATAATACTTCGTGGGTATGCATGCATATTTATACTATACAAAGTCATGCCCGCCAACCTCATCTACTAGTTGTTGCTAAAATGAAGGATAGTGCGACAATGGATAATTTATTTCAACTAGTAAAGAGATGTTTAATTGAATATGGAGGTATGGATGACATGACGATTGCCAAAAAATTGGTGTGTGTTGGAGCAGATGAAGCTTCACTAATGAAAGGTCACAAGAACGGTCTTTGTACAAAGATTTAAACTTCTTTCGCACCCTACATTACTGAAATTCACTGCATGGATCACAAAATGAATCTAGCTTTTAGAATTGTGAGCAAGTATGCTCTAGTAAAAAAATGAAATTTTAATCAGAGAGCTCTACTCACACTTATGTCAAAGTCCCAAGCAATTTATGAAATTTCAACACTTTGTTGATGGAATAAATGATGGGAACAATCTTCTCAAGGATAATGAGACTAGATGGATCTCTTTGGATGGTCCAGCGCATCGAGTTTTTTCATAATATCCATCCTTGATTGGACTATTTCACACAACTCGCAACAAATCAAAGCAACCAAAATTTTTTGACCTTCTTCGGAGGTTAAGTAATCTAGAGACACTCTTTACTTTAGCAGCTCTTTTACCCATGCTAGAGGAAATGAGGAATATTATGAACGCTGCCCAAAAAAGAGGTATGTATATTGTAGAATATGCTACGTTGCATAAGTTGACATGCATGGCCCTTGATAATGTCTATTGAAATCAACCTACACTATCTGATGAAAAAATTATTAAGCGGCAGACACTCACAAATTTGAACAATCTTGATAAATTTTTACAAATCAGTGCAAATGGGGAGGTATGTACCAATGTATGGGGAGTTGAGATACCAATGCACTTCTATGCCATGGTCAACCCCGAGGAACCAGGAAAGCACCCCAGAAAGCAACTAGCAAGAGTTACAAGGGAAGATTTCGACAAGATTGTTGAGTCTGTAACTACTTTTGTGAAGAAAATTGTCTATGATCTTTCCTCACATATTAGAAGCAGATTCCCTCTTGACAACCTAATCGAAGCCATGTTTATTGTGTTTCTTCAATATTGGAGCCTCAATAGTGCAGCTGATTTTTTAAGTAAGCTACTGACTTTGATAAAATAATTTTGCATATCCAGAGAATTGAATGGAGTAACTATAAATGGAATATTAGATGAAACTCATCTTAGATAAAAATTATCTCATTTTGCATACACTATGAAGGAATAATATGGCAGAATGGAGAACCCCCGTGAAGAGGGATCAGTAACAAGGCTTTGGAAAAATCTAGGTGAGAACTTAGTGTTGTGTGATTCAATACCAGAATATTTCAAGCTTGTTGATTTATGTCTTACCATGATATTGGGTTCGATGGAAGATGAGATGTTTTTCAGTGCTTTGGGGTTCCTAAAATCAAAGCTAAGAAACAAACTAGATAAAAATTTGGAAAATTGCTTGAGGCTCTATACATCTAGGTATGATGTCCACACTTTTCCTTACAATAGGACACTAAAAATTTGGAGTTCCAAATGTCAAAGAAGAGGTTTGTGCAACACTTCAAACCAAAGTGCCAGTGGGACTATTGAATCATGTACTGCACCTACTGGTAGCATTGAGATGCAGTTCAGTGAAGGTATGCAGACTCAGAGTGAAGGAAACATAGACAAGAATCAAGATTTCTCGGAATTTGTTGAGGAGGAATGGCAACTGTAAGAGATTGGTATTTATTAATCTTATTATTGTATCTCATCATTCATATTAAAAAAGAATATTATTATGGTTGATAACTTGATGATATTTTATGAGTCTGTCAACTTTTTGTAATTAGAATTTAATATTGATTTGTCATTGTATTTTTCAACTTTCTATTTCCAGATTTAAAATAGCATAATAAAATACCATAATGTGTTTATTGATACAGAGATGTTTATTTAGACATGTTGAGAACTTAGATTTTCATTAATTCTTTCAAACTATAGCCATATGATACAATTCATTCAATACACCACTATGTGTGATTCTCCATGCAAAAGTCAATACAAAGTTTTAGAACCCTTTGCAAATGACCCTAAATTCCCTTATATAGAAACAAGAGAGCAACAACAGCTTTAGGTCAATTTGCAACATGTGAAGACTCAACATCAAAATAAATTACTAAGGCACTGAATATTGAATATATCATCTCGACTGTCATCAGTATCACAAACTCAGTACAAATTTACATGGCCATCATAGGCCGGATTAGCAATTTAACAATTGCTACATGTCTCCTGTTCAAAAAACAAAGTTCTAAATTAATTATTAATTCAAGCCATGACAAATTAAATATAGATAATAGCAGTGCCCAAAACCTAGAAATCAGAAATAGAGAAATGCATAAATGTAAAAACTTGGGAGAATTTGAGAATAAAATTTTACAGGCTGAAGGTTTTCACTGTGCATCATAGATTCATAGGCTAGATTAGCAATAGCAAATGTTGGTTTTTTCATGTTCATAAAATAGATTTATTTCAAGCGATGCCAAATTCCAAACAGAAAAAACATAAAACCTTGAAATAAAAGAGTAAAAACAGAAAACCATGCAATACATACTATGATTCTTAAGATTTTTGTGCTAGTTTTTGTAGGGTTCTCCACTCTTTGTCTAATGGAAGTTCAATATTCTTTAAACTATGGAAAGTCAACTGCAACTTCGTAAACAATCCATATTTAGAAGAGTGACTTGACATCACTGTTTCACCCAATACAGCATTCAAAGTTGTAAATGGTTTGATGAATTCCAAAAAGCTTTGGGGAGTTGTGTTATTAGGAAGAAAGTCTAAATCAAACTTCATTTTTTCCTGCATGCTTTTTTTGTAAGCTTCTTTTCCAATGAATTTATTTTATGGGTCAACGGACTTCAACAAACCAAGTTTAATCAAAGTAGTTATCTTTTCTTGTAGCTTCAATATCTTGTTGCCACCTTTATCCATAACTTCTGATGTTTCCCTTAGATTATGGCATTTTTGAAGGATAGATGATATCTTAACTGTGGCATCAATGCAATTGTTAATTCCCTTGGATGCCAAATAGTTGTCACTGCTACTGTGGAGTACTTGCAAAATCTATTTTACCATATCCTCTTTTGAATAAACATTTATGCTCCTCTCAATGTGCCCTTTGACTTTGCAATAAATTAATCTCAGACTTTCATTCAATTCAAATCATTCACACAACTTGTCACTCCTCTGCATTATTTTCTCCCAAATGTTTTCTTATATATACTTCATTGTATTTTTCATATTATCTTTCAATCTATCCTCCGAAGTTTTAATTTTATCATTTGCATTGTGCAGGTCTTCTTTCATTTGTGCACATTTTTTTCTTTCTTCCTCTACTTCCTCTTCCAAATGTTTTTCTTTTTCCTTCTCATTATCCAATAGGTCCTATATTTTTTTTTATTTCGGCAACAGTAGACTCATAACTTTTGTATAATTTTTATAAACTGGCTCTTTCATCATCAAATTTCTTACTTCTTTTAGCCATTTTTTCCCTCGTTTCCTTCAATTCTGCCTCCATCTTTTCCTGCTCTGCAATTTCTACTACAAAGCTCGAATTTTTTATCCTTTTCTGTAAATCATTGCACTTGTTATCTGTTGCTTTCCTCTTTGATTTCTCATTTCCCAGGTTTGCCTGTAACTTTCTATTTATTTCTCTAGCTTGTTTTTTTCTCTCCCCACCTTTAGCAGTGAAGTGTAGACCAATTTGTTAGTCCTTTTTGACACACTAATTTTGTCCACATTCTGTACTTTGGAAAAATCCATTTGGAGGGTGCTAACTTAAAATTTAGAGGGATCTATCTAACTATGTGGTGGATTTTAATCTTTATTTGGGGGCATAACAATCATGAACTCCATCATATCTTTGTGTGGGTCATATGTTGGAAATACCCTATTCCTTGCAGGTTGTTCCTCTAAAACTTCAATCAGGGCAACCCTTTGCAATGCTCTCTTTTTTTCTATATTTGCATTTGTTGTGTGTTCAAATTTGTCATAGTAATCACGAAATTGAAAATCTGGGCTTCCTGAAGCAATTAAATGTTTGAAAGGTGAAATAGAAGAGGTTCTAGTTCCACATATGCCTGTGGTTTTAACTAACGCATTATGAGGAGTACCAACAACCATTCCTGATCCTATCCCACTGTCACTTGCATGTGTAGTTTTTATAGTCTTTTGAGGGGTCTGTTCTGAAGCTACAAATGATAGTTTTATAGCGGCAGTGGTACTTTATATAGGATTTAAATAGTATGAGTATCTACCACTAGTGGCCTCTTGTGAGAGATATTTTGTTTTTACACTTGTCCAACACCAAGATAACTAGTATCAGTAGTAGTACCCATGCCAACCCCACCAATCGCAATGGCACGTGATTGAACACTAATAGGAATACTATCCCCAGATTCCCCACCAGTGGCAGTGGCACTTGATTCACCACCAATAGGAATACCATGATGTGGTGGTGGTTGTGGATTTGAACCTCTAACAAATTCAGGTGGACCTGGAGGGTGATGAGTAGTACCTTTCCGTGATGAATCTAATGAATCAAGTCCAATGACTAGTTTAACAGGAGCCTTTGATTTTGAATTTGATGGAAGTTGTACCTTAAGTGGAAACCAAATGCCTTCTTCTTTGGGACCTAGACCACCACCTTAAAAAACCCATTTTTTCCACAATGTTTGCCCCTTTGCTATATTTTTCTTTCATGGACTCATTGACTCGACAAAATATAGCAGGGATTGTTTGTTGGAGTGGCCTCAACCTCATACTCATTTTCATCATCACTCCTATGATATGTTGTTGTGGTATGCTCCATATTCCACAATTTGCTAAAATCTTCATCCTCGTCGATGGACTCAAATTCTGCACTGGTCTTTGGTTCACCGAGATTCTTTTTCGTAGTCCAAAAATCATTTATTTTGGTTTGAGTCTGAAATCTGTCTTTACATTCTTGTAGAATTGTTTTGGAAATAAATTTGTTAGATGGATTAGCAGATTTTTGGTAGAAATTATAGGACCTCCTATTTTGGATGTCCTACTCTATTGTCCTCTGTGTGTGCAATGCCATAATTTGTGATGACAATTCTTCTATTGAAATGTTATTGTCAGTGGTAATTTTCTCCATCTCTTTTTTTACCTCATCCCAGGAGTCCATGTTTCTAAGCTTTTCTAGCAATGGTTTACTTTCATGTTGACATAATGCTAAAAAGTTCCCATTTTTCTTAAGCCTTACTTGAACTATACCGATTGGATCATACTGCCAAAGACCCTCATCACCAAAGCTAAAAACTGTCAAAAAATCATGTGCCACATTGAATGATTTTCTCTCAAATGTGAACCCTCCACATGAGAAAGACAAGAAAGGAAATATGCTCTTCTTTTGCTGACCATGAAAGTGCCTATTCGTGCTCTCCAACTGTCGTACATATTCCAAAGCAAATATCCTCTCTGTCACATGTATTAGAAGTATGTAGGGTTTTATTGTTGATCCGTAGAACCTTAACATGGTGTATTATTCCATGAAGATGTTGGCATTATGTTGTCATTGATGTCAACCAGTATAAGATGGCAACCGGTATGGGAGATGTATGTGCAGTGTTGCCATTGATGTCCCTAGTATTATTGTCATGGATGGCAACCAGTAGTGTGTGCAGTTGAGACCAACCGGTATACAAGTTGTTGTTGAGAATGAAGAAACTAGTACCCGATACACAAGTGGATGAACATGTTAGTATGCATGTTGTTACTAACCGGTAAGATGATGACCGATAAGACTACAAAGTGCACAAGTCATCAGTATGCTGGTATCATGCCATCTAGCAGGACTCCCACCGGTAAATGATGATATCCCTAGAAGAAGAGAAGACTAAAGAAGGAATGTTGTCTGAGGATTGTAGGGAAATTGCATCTGCCCAATAACAGGGAAGACACACCATTGGCCAGCAGATGACATAGTTAGTTCCTCTCCCACTGGTGATTGGCAGACTATGAACCACGATGTATCTACCTCCACTGATTGGATGATATGTGTGAGCCTCCAGCATGTGAGATCAGTGATGTGCACCAGATCAGCAAAGTAAGTAGATGAGCCACCAAAACAAACAAGGAGTGATGAGTTTGTCACTTTAACAAACTAGTAGAGAGGAAAACCTGCCAGATAAAGGAGAAGGAAAGGGTTATCTACAGATAGAGAGTACAACCAGAATGCAGATCGAGTTTTATGCAAGGATAGTTGAAGACTGCTTACATGATGTTATCATGCATGTTACCAACATGAAGGCAAATGTAGTGTCCATTAGTAAACAAGGCTACCGATATGCTAGAAAGTACACAATGAAAGGCTCTCTTTAGATGAAGATGAACATGTTGATTTGAAAGGTCAATTACCAATCAATATGATACACCGAAAGCACAAAGATGAGAATCGGTATGTGTGAGGACCGGGCTGACATGATCCACCGATACAAGGAACGTGAACACAAGAAGGTTAACCAGTAAGGGAAGATGTACTAGCAGGGTTAGAGAACCAAGAGGGTTAGATGTCTGGTAGGTGTGCACCAGTTGAGTGTTTGGTCAGTGATCCTATCTGAACTGATAAAGAGGTCCAAGCTGAGATGGATATCGACAGGGATGCCACGTGGAGTTGAAGTGGCAAGCTTGCAGAGGTTGATGATGTGCCATGTTGGTGAGGTTGTTGGTATTTGGTTGACATTTATTGTTGAATGCGAAAATCATGGGAGGCATTGCAGAGGTGTGTGGCTCGAGGAAGGTTGAGCAGAGTCGAACAGAGATGATCGATGGGATTCATCAATCGATGCAGAGTATCTAGGTGTAGAATAAAGTTGGTTATGCAATCTGCATAACCATTTATGGTGATTGACCAAGTGCCTTTCCGATAGACTATCTATGTTTGCTAAACTTAGAAAATGAGTATTGGAAGTCATGAGATTGGTGGAGCTTGATTGATTTGTAGTAGGTGGTTGATCTCTGGAAGGAGATCTGGTTGGATGTGGTTTGTCTCAAGGTCGATGAAGAAACCCTAACCGCCTAAAGTTTGAATTGGTTTTTGGTGGGAAGACTGCTGATAAATATGCAAGTCAAATACGATGAGGTGGGCTATTGGAGGATGCTTCCAGAAGGTGTAATGCCAGTTGAAAGAAAAGAATTGGTCTAATTATGAGAATTAAGCAACTGAGCATTTGGAGGTGCAACCGGTAAGAAGGATTAGAAAGGGACTTACTGGTAAAGGTTTGAGATTTTGATAAGCTGGAAGAAGTGCATCAGTCAAAACAACTGGTAGTGTTAGAACTGATAGGAAAGAAGTAGCAGCAGGAAAGATTTAGCAACAGGAAAGAAGTAGCAACAGGAAAGGATTGAGCATGGTTTAACCAGAGTGTGCGAGAAAAGTGGTGCAATGAAACGGAAAATATGAATTCAAGCCTAGTCCACACACCAATGGGACTCTTGGTGCAAGTTAAGGAGTTATATTGAATAACTCAACTTCCCAAGGGATGTTCCATTATTCTCTATCTCACAAGACCCCTCAAGCCAATGCCTTTGCTCTCAGATCACTGAGAAAAGTGACTTAGGGATGACAATCATGAGAATGAGGGATACTTGATCAATCTAACATGAATGCAATCCTAAATGTGCATGATATTAACAAACATGAATTAAACTATCATATATATTATGATAATATAAAAGGATTAGTAAAAGAACTATCCTAACATGATACACTAGCTTAATGTGATTATTATGATAATAGAAATACTTCTAAAATGTTTATTAGATTATTTCTATTCAAAGAGAGACTAAATGCTTGATAAAATGACTAGATATGCTTAGTAAAATGCCTATAAGTGTGATGCTAAATACTTGGATATGAAAATGGAAGAATGAAGGCTCTATTTATAGGAAAAACAAGGCAATGAAGGGTCAAGATTGGATAATCTTAACAAGGGCCAAGATTGAAAGTTATCAATACATGTTTACAATTCCCACCAGTGAAATGGTGACAATTATCAACATAAGACTGCTTGAGAGGGGATGTAAGCAGCATTAAATTCTTGAGAAGGCCTCATGGTTACCTTAGGAGGTAAGGGTTAAGGTTAGGTTTTAAGGTTATCCATTGGATAAATCTTTTACCCAAAGGATAAACTCTTGTGCAAGGGTTAAAGGAATAACCAAGGGTAAAGTCATGAATGCTTGATGAGACCCTTGGGTTAGATGAGGGTTGAGTTAGAGAGAAAGTCTCTAATCATGCAAGAGGGTTGAGTTAACCATTAATGGTTTGGAAGACTTTCAAGGTTAACTTGTTGAAGACATAAAGCCTTTAATGGTTTCCAAAGACTTTGAGGGTTTGAGAAGTGACTTCCCTTTTCTTAGGGATGTGACAATATTTAGTAGATGGGTTAGGCTAATTTAGAAGTGATTAGAAGAATCTGGAAGGGGGGTTTAGAGTGGCAAATGGGAGATGTAGGAGAATGCAAGTGGATGGAGGGTAATTATAATTAAAATAAATTACTTTATTTCAACTAAATAGATGCAAGTGGGGGATTTAAATAAATTAGATTTATTTATTTTCCATGAGCAATTTAATTAAATGTAGATTTAATTAAAAGGGGAGAAAGGGAAATTAATTAAATAAAGTGATTTATTTAATTAAAGGATATGAAAGGCTTAGGTGAATTTAATTAAATAAATTGAATAACTTATTTAATCAAATAGATGAATGTGAATAATTTAATTAAACAAAATTTAATTAAATAGAGGAATGAGGTTAAAATGAATATTAAATATTCACTTAGGAAAGTGGTCATTTTTATACGTCTACAACCGGTACTATGGAAGTAACTGGTAACCAAGTGGAAAGGCTAACAACTGATAGAGCTTGAACCGACAAGGAAGCTATAGTGAGCAGAGGTGAGTAGAGTAAGAGAGTGAGAAGAGAGAAGACAAGGAAAAGGCTAAGTAGAGGAAGAGTTAGAGAAGGTGAGAAGAGAACTGACAGAAAGTAGAAAAGAGGTGGATCGGAGAAGAGACATATATGTGAGGTTACAGAATTCATTTGTAACTGGATTATAACTAATGTTTTGCTATAATGTTTTATAATCACTGAGTTGGAGCTCAATGTAGGGTTTGGTGCTCCTTGGGTTGGTGTCCTAAACATTGTAATGAGATTTTGATTGTGAGGCTAGATTGGAGGAGTAGACTCCGATAGTTTTTCTCACCGAGGTTTTTCCCATCTTGGGTTTTCCTCGTATATACTGGTGTTATGGATGTGCCTCTGTGTGATTGCATTGTGATATCTTTCTTTATCTCACTAGTAGGTTTAATTAGCATTTGCATTGCTAATTGGTACTCACTCTTAGGATTAAAAGGTTAAAAATTTTGGATACCACTGATTCACCCCCTTCTCAGTGGTACATTGTGTTCAACAATTGGTATCAAAGCCTAGGTTCCTAGTTGATTTGCTCTCTCCAGCTTGGGTAGACTCTGGTATTTGATCACAATGGTCTATTTAGTGTCACCCCTACTCTAGTGTCTGATGGTTCAAAATTTTCTATTTGGAGTTGTAGGATGGAAGTCTATATGTTCTCCCTTGGGTTTGATGTATGGATGTTAGTGGTAAATGGATGCCTTGGTAAAGTCAGTCCTCCCACCGGTCTTGAAGAAGAAAGGAGAAACAAATGTAATGATGAAGCTATGGAGGCCATACTCAGTGGGCTATCCAGTGATGTCTCCTCATAGGTGGACAGATGCAGATCTGCTAAAAGCCTATGGGATAGATTGAAGAAACTTTATGGGAATGAACCTTGCACTACATAACCAGTTTGTGGAAACCAGAAAAGAAATGAAGCACATGTGTTTGCAAATAATGAAGGTAGATATGTTAGCAGCAGCAAAAATGATGAAGAGGAAACTCACCTCTTTATGGCTCAAGATTCAGAAGATGAGAAGCACACATCAGAGAGTAGTCATGCAGATCACTCTTACTGACAAGATGTGTTTGGGAGTGATGATGAAGTTGAAGTCGAAGATGATCTTGAATGTGAACTGGTAAGTGCACTAGAAGAGCTGCAAAATGTTAGAAAGGAATTTAAGAGGTTCAAAGATTCAGTTCATGAAGAATGCAGTCGATTGAGAATATGCCTTGAAGAATCAAATAATAATATCTGCATATTGATATTTCAACTAGAAGAGGCAAAAAGATTGACTGGTGAATTAAAATCAGTCTTTGATGCTAAGGATAGAAGATGTGAGGAACTCTAACTAGATGTGGAGACAAAGGACAAATAATGTCAAGACCTAAATGGAGAAATGGAGAACATCAGGAAAGACCTTGAGAAGTGTCAAAATGAGCTCAAGGTAAGGATCTAGTATGATGGCAGCATTGAGGCCTTGGACAAAATGTTGAGTAAACAAAAATACACCAAGGATACCGGAAGATTAGGATATGTTGTCGGTGAATGCTCTAGAAGTGAGGATGTCTCTCACAAGGACATTCTGTTTGTCTCCTCTAATGAAGATAACAAGGGTCAAAACTTCACAGTCTGAAGTGAACCAAGAAAGAAGGTTGACCTAGCTACAACTAGTGAGGACTTGAGGCTAAAAATGAAGACCGATGCAGCAAGAAGAAATAATGCAGATCCTAAAGGAAAAAGAGAGCTAAGAGAAGATAGGTTCACCAGATACAAGAATGCAAGAAGGCAGCCTAAGAGACTCCCCACCGGTGGAAAATAAAGAGATGCAACACCCCAGAGAAGTAGGAGTGGATAGGCCAAACCAGTCAAATCACCTCATGTTTGGCAGAATGAATTTGTAAGTAATAAGTCTCCATTCTCCGGTTATTGTTTTGCTTGTAAAGGATATGGCCATAGGGTAAGGGAATGTAAAATGATGTCTAGGAATAGAAAAAGTGATTTTCCTAGGAATAGAAATTCAGTTTGTAAAAGATTTAATGCATTTGGGCATAGAACATCAGAATGCAGAAACATGCATAAGCCCACTCCTGGTTATGCTAACTAGAGTTCATTTGATGCCTCTAGAAATGTAAATTATATATTTTATAACTGCAATGGATCTAGCCATAGAAGTAATGAGTGCAAGAAGAAGATGATTCATGCACATGGAAGTCGGCATAACAACTATGCCCAAAGGAGATTCGATCCTGCAAGTTCAAGAAGTTAGTTGAAAAGGTAGTCGGCTACAATGGCATGACCCTGAGAAGAAGATCAAATCGATCAGATGGAAGGTCTTCCAATCATCTAGTTGGGATGAATATAGTATGCTTCTATGGCAATGTATCCAGTCATACTAAAAAACTTGGTAAAGCAAAGACCTATCAGCAGAAGAAGATGAGACTTGCTCCAAAGACTACAAATGAGAAGGGGAGGGAGTCCAAATAGGTATGGAGGAAGAAGGAAGAGAACATGACCATGGACCGGCACAATGCATTCAATGCACAGGTGATATCTCCTAAAGTTTAAAGGAGATGTAGATCCTTAGGGGGAGCTACATGTTGATCAGATCATTCACCCCCAATGTTGTGAAGGATAAAGATTAAGGACGGGCAGTTACCGGCATGAGGGAGAAGTTGAGATGACAAAGTGTGTGCAATTAGTATCATTGGCTACACATTCACACGGGCAAGATGGATCACTGTTGCAATTGTCAAAGTGGGATGTGACACTGGAAAGAGGGCCAGTGGACAAAGTATACTGGCAGAAATATTGGATTGGTAAAGTCAACCGACATGTGCAATATGTTGTCGATAGGGACAGTTACTGGTAGTGAAGAACATGTGTTGCAATGCATTCAGGTAAACACTACAGTGGCTCTGATGGCTTGGAAAGAAGAAATTTGCCTTGGGAAATATTGGAGAAGCATTGTCTAGCAATGTGTTAAACCGGTAATTGATCTCATGTGTACACATCCTGATGAGTCAACCAGATGGATAGGTGACATGTTGTTGATGTAGGCCAGTATTGTGTTCATGGAAGAGGATGTCACAAGATTGTGATGGACCTCATGGAAGTGGTAGATCTTCTGCAGTTCAAAGATGCTCACTTTTACCAATATAAGGTGCAGACTAAAGCACCGAATAAGGACCTGAAATGCTTAGAAGACCAAACATCTGCGCTTTAGGGGGAGTTCACAGTCATACCCTCTGGTTGATATCAAACATATTAAACATAGTGGCAGAGCAGGCAGTTGTTTGTCCATACATGTCAGTGACTTTGGGAAGGTGCTTATTCAGTTTGTCTATCTATCAAAGTCACAATCACGTTACCCTAGAGTATAATAGAATAGGAAAAGAATGTGCTCATTTGTCATTAAGACACCAGGTGACAAGAAGTGCAATCTGGGTTATAGGTAGAACAACCTACAAAGTAGGAGAAAAGGACTCACTTAACCGATTGTGAGCACAAAGAGGGAGAATTACCTACACAAGGGGAGAATATATCAGATTGGTACCTGATTGCTACTAACAGTTTGGTGTTAGTGCAACCTCCATAGATTAAGAGTGTACCATTGGTATTAGATTGGTATATAGGATTGGAGTCAGTTGGTGTCTGAACCCTCTATCTCAAGTGCTACTGTTTGAGATGATGCAATGCATAGCGGTCAGAAATGGAGAATCAACCAATAGGAAGAGGGAAAAATAATGTATGTTGTATACCGGATGTCAGTGTCCTTTTCCATTGTTATCAAAGGGGGAGAGAGAGTTTTTAGTATGTTGGATAGTACATGTGTTGACATCAATGCCAAAGGGGGAGATTGTTGGCATTATGTTGTTATTGATGCCAATCGGTATAGGATGGCAACCGGTATGGGAGATGTATGTGCAGTGTTGTCATTGATTTCCCTAGTATTACTATCATGGATGACAACCAGTAGTGTGTGCAATTGAGACCAACTGGTATGCAAGCTAGAGTCACTGGTATACAAGTTGTTGTTGAGAATGAAGAAACCAGTACCCAGTGAACAAGTAGTGAACATGTTAGTATACATGTTGGTACTAACCAGTAGGATGTTGAATGGTAAGATTGTAGAGTGCGCAAGTCACCAGTATGCTAGTATGATGCCATCTAGCAGGACTCCCACCGGTAAATTATGTTGTTCTTGGAAGAAGAGAAGACTGAAGAAGGAATGTTTCTTGAGGATTGTAGGGAAATTGCATCTGCATAATAATAGGGAAGTCACACCAATGGCCAGCAGATGACATAGTTAGTTCATCTCCCACTGGTGATTGGCAGATTTTGAACCCTGATGTATCTATCTCCACCGACCAAATGATATGTGTAAGCCTCCAGCATGTGAGATCAGTGATGTGCACCTGATCAGTAGAGTAAACAGATGAGCCACTGGAACAAACAAGGAGTGATTAGTTTGTCACTTTGACAAATCAGCAGAGAGGAAAACCTGCCAGATAAAGGAGAAGGAAAGAGTTAGCTAAAGGAAGAGAGTACAACCAAAATGCAAATGTAGTTTTATATAAGGACAGTTGAAGACTACTTGCATTATGTTATCATGCATGTTACCGACATGAAGTCAGATGTAGTTTCCACCATTAAACAAGGCTATCGGTATGCTAGAAAGTACACAAGTGAGAGGCTCTCTTCAGATGAAGATGAACATGTTGATTTGAAAGGTCAATGACTATTCAATATGATACAGCGATAGCACGGAGATGAGAACCAGTATGTGTGATGACCAAGCTAACATAATTCACCGGCACAAAGAAGGTGAAGACATACCAACAGGGTTAGAGAACCGGTAGGGTTAGATGTCTGGTAAGTGTGCACCAATTGAGTGTTTGGTCGGTGATCCTATCTGAACCAAAATAGAGGTCCAAGCTGAGATGGATACTGACATGGATGCAATGTGGAGTTGAAGTGGAAAGCTTGCAGATGTCAGTGAAGTGTTGTGTCGGTGAGGTTGTTGGTATTTGGTTGACATTTATTGTTGACTTCAAAAATCATGGGAGGTGTTGCAGAGGTGTGCGGCTCGAGGAAGGTTGAATAGAGATGATCGATGGGATGCATCGACCAATGTAGAGTGTCCAGGTGCAGAATGAGGTTGGTGATGCAATCTGTAGAACCATTTATGGTGATTGACCAAGTGCCTTTTCAACAGACTATCTATATTTTCTAAACTTAGAAAATGTGTATTGGAAGCTGCGAGATTGGTAGAGCTTGATTGATTTCTTGCAAGTGGTCGATCTTTAGAAGGAGATCTGATTGGATTTGGTTTTCCTTGAGATCGATGAAGAAACCTTAACTGCCTGAAGTTTGAATTGGTTTTTTTGCGGGAAGACTTGTTGATAAATATGCAAGTCAAAATTGATGAAGTGGGTTGTTGGAGGACTCTACCAGAAGGTGTGATGCCAGTTGAAAGAAAAGAGTTGATCTAATTATGAGAGTTAAGAAACTAAGCATTTAGAGGTGCAACCGGTAAGAAGTCTTAGCAAGGGACTAATCGGTAAAGGTCTGAGATTCCGATAAGATACAAGAAGTGCATTGGTCAAGACAAATGGTAGTGTTAGAACTGAAAAGAAAGAAGTAGCAGCAGGAAAGAAGAAGCAGCAGGCAAGGATTGAGCAAGGTTTAACCAATACTATGGAAGTAATCAGTAACCAGGTGGAAAGGCTGACAAGCGGTAGAGCTTGAACCGGTAAGGAAGCTACAGTGAGCAGAGGTGAGCAGAGGAAGAGAGTGAGAAGAGAGCAGACAAGGAAGAGGCTGAGTAGAGGAAGAGTTAGAGAAGGTGAGAAGAGAACCGACAGAAAGTAGAGCAAAGGTGGACTGGTGAAGAAACATATCTGTGAGGTTATGGAATTCATTTGTAACTAGATTATAACTAATATTTTGATATAATGTTTTGTAATCATTGAGTTGGAGCTTGGTGTAGGGGTTGGTGCTCCTTGGGTTGGTGCCCTAAATTAGGAGTTGGTTCTCCTTGGGTTGGTTCCCTTAACATTGTAATGAGATTTTGATTGTGAGGCTAGATTGGAGGAGTAGACTCCAACATCTTTTCTCACTGAGGTTTTTCCCATCTTGGATTTTCCACGTATATACTGATGTCATGTGATGTGCCTCTATGTGATTGCATTGTGATGACTTGCTTTATCTCACTGGTAGGTTTACTTAGTGTTTGCATTCTGGTACTCACTCTTAGGATTAAAAGTGATGCTCTACAAAAAGGATTAGAAAATATGTTTGATGGCAACACACACAAGAGCACAAGAAACAAACATCAGTGTTAGCAACAAAAGATTATCCTAAACAGGCATATCAAGAGAGATATTAAGCATGAAATAGAAAGCATATAAACATAGAATAAAATAGCTAATCAAGATGCTCATAGTTGCTCCTCCCTTGTTCCTCTCCTCTCCAAGTCCCAAATGAGTGTAGCTCTCAGCAGCTTTTTGCACTATGGATGCTTATGGAGGATTGAGATTTAATATTAAGCTTCAAATATGAAATGAAAAGCTAAATACTATGCTATTGATGCTAAAATGATTGATTTTACCAAAAAGACAAGATTTTAGTTATGCTATGCTAAATGCTCTCTAAAAATGTCTATAGCCTAAATGCATACAAGTTTTCAGGATCTGGATTATGAAGGAATGGGCTCTATTTATAGGAAAAATGGAGCAATGGATGGCCAGGATTGAAAGGTTTAATCAAGGGTCAAGCTTGAAAGTTGGGGATCCATGTGCACAATTTGCACCAATGAAATGGTGACAAGTGTCAACATAAGATTGGGTTGAGAGAAGAGGTTGGAGGCATTAAATGCCTGAGGAGACCTCATGGTTATCTAGAAGGTAAGGGTCAAGCCTAAATTAGGATTACCCACTGGATTAGGAGTTAATGCAAGGATAAACCTTTGTGCAAATGATTAAGAGATAATCATGGTCAAAGCATTAAAGGCTTGATGAGACCCTTGGGTTGGGTAGAGGTTGAGTCAAAACAAATGTTTTAACCATGTGGGAGGGTTTGAGGTAACCATTAATGGTTATTGGAGACTTTGGGGATTAAGTGGTTGAAGGTTGAAAGCCTTCAATGGTTATCAAAGACTTTGAGCCATTTAGTGGTTGAAGGTTGGAAGCTTTCAAAGGTTATCCAAGACTTTGAGACATTTAGTGGTTGAAGGTTGAAAGCCTTTAATGGTTATCAAAGACTTTTAGGCTTTGAGAAGTGACTCCATTTTGCTTAGGAATGTGACAATAATTAGGGGATGGATTAAGTTAATTAGGAAGGGGTTAGAAGAATCTAGAAGGGGATTAGATTTTGCAAGTGGATTTGGTGGGTGAGGGAAAATAGGATTTTATTAAAATAAAAATTCATTTATTTCAATAAATGTGTGCAAGTTGTATTTGGATAAATATTCAAATAAATATTAATTTATTTAAATGAGAAAAAGGAAGATAAAGCATTAAAATGCTTGAAGACTTTGAGGGGAACCATTAAAGGCTTGAAGACTTTAAGGAAAACCATTAAAGTCTTAAGAAGACTATAGAAGGAAGCCATCAAGTTTGAAGACTTTAAAGCCATCAAGTTTGAATACTTTAAGGGAAACCATTAAAGGTTTCAAGTGGGTGAGGATAAATAGGATTTTAAATAAATAATTTATTTAAAATAGTTGTGCAACTTGTTTTTGTAGGAAAATACAAGTGGGTGGAGGATAAAGGTGATTTAAATAAATCATTTATTTAAAATAATTGTGCAACTTGCTTTTGTAGGAAAATACAAGTGGGTGGAGGATAAAGGTGATTTAAATAAATGATTTATTTATTTAAATGTGAGAGGTGGGATTTTGGGGGATTTAAATAAATATTAATTTATTTAAATGTGAGAGAAGATTTAATTAAACAAATATGATTTATTTATTTAATTAATGGTATGAATTTGGTTAAGTGAATTAAATCAAATAAATTGAATAATTTATTTAATTAATAGGAGAAGAGGGTTAAGATGAATTAATTAAATATTAATTTAATTAATTATTAATTGATGGTTAAATAATCAAATAAATACTAAGTATTCATTTAATTAATTATTAATTGATGGTTAAATAATCAAATAAATACTAAGTATTCATTTAATTAATTATTAATTGATGGTTAAATAATCAAATAAATACTGAGTATTCATTTAATTAAGTGGACAGATTTATGTGACTACAAAAAGGTTAAGATTTTTGGATACCATTGATCAACCCCCCTCTCAATGGTACATTGTGTTCAATAGAAGAACCAGTCAACCAATTGTATTTGACTTCCGAGTTGAATGCAATCTCTACAAGACATAGGCAATCTAGGCATTGGAGTTCTTGTAATTTCATTATACATTGGTGCTAAAAAGAAGTCTACAAAATGGTTGTAGTTCTTTTTGTTATCATGCATCCTTATCTTAGTTGTCCATTCATATATAGGAGACTCTATTCTGTTTCGATTCTTCTCATCAATCTTATAGTTCACAATGTGAAGATTGTTGGTCTCGAATATTGCATGATACTTGGATAGAAGAAGATAGCACAAGTAGGATGAGAACCTAAATGTCTTACATGAACCTTTTTTTATCATTAGTAATTGTTTTTGCATGGATTGAACAACGTGCTCAAAAAAATTATATCTTATTGGTTGGCTTACACAATGGATATTAAAAATTATTTCAAGAAGGCTAGCACCCACTTCCCTATCATTTTCCAATCCTAGGCAAAATGTCAGCAAGGAAATAGTATCATGAACCCATGGGACAAAAATGTTATAATCATAAGGAGGCTCATGATTCTGATCCAATGAAGCACCACGTCACAATATTAGAGCTCTGATAAATGAATCTCTATGACTTGGATTGAGACTCTCATAATTCTCTGTCAGCTTTCCTAGGTCAATATGGACGTTTGAGTTTTGTGCTTCAAACCCTAGGTTCAACAAACAAGCAAATTATCCCTCAGTTGTGGATAGAATTTCCTCTTTTGTATTTTTATTGACAATTGCTTTTTTATCTTCATCATAATTTTTGGTGCAGACCATGACAAATTCAGGGCAAGGGAATAATTCAGGTAATACCATGCTTCCCAATCTAGCATCCCACGATGCAATTTTATTTGTTCTTTGTTTTAACATTGTGTTGAAAATAGTAAATTTTGCCTTGTTTGGATCTACCACCTTATTAGAAAATGCATATCTAATTTCTATGATATGCTTTTTACTATGGATAGCAGGGTCATAAATATCATGGTATTCATCAGTGGAACCTGGTGTTTTAACTAGTTCGGTTAGGTATATTTTTTTATTCACTTGGCATTTTGTTGAACTACTGCTTTCTGGTTTCCCCATTGTTGTTACTATTAATAATTCAAAATAATGCTAGATACAAGCCTAAAAATGCTAACCCTCAAATTGAACCACGAGATTCAAAAAAATAAAAAACACGGGATGTAGGTGTTCTAGATTTTATCCGAAATTTCTATTTAACTAGATTGGCGCAGACAGACTCTGCTGCATTCCTCAATCTAGTAGCCATTTCTGAATCTCCTTGTATTTACTAGTTTGTCCATGAAATGAAATACGATTATGAGTCACTTATTTTGAAAACACTGAAAAGTTCAAAAGTAATACCTAAAGGGCAAAATTTATAGAATCATGTTGTAACTTTATAAATTATTATTAATATTTATTTGCCATCAAAGGACAAAACATTCATTGCTTCAGTCTAAATTCTGAGGACGGTTGACATGTCACCAGACTTGAGTCACTTTTTTGGATTGTTTTTGAAGTCTTTTTAATCCTTTTCAACTTCTACCCGAAATAGAGCTTAATTATAGTTAATTAAATGTAAAACATTCAATTTTGGGTCAAGTTCTCAAAATGTGTTTACTTCCCACATTCGGGCTGAAATCCACCCTAAGTTGTTGATTTGTGCTAATCCAACAAACGATGGTATCTATTGTCAGATGTCGTGGGTCCCAAGACTTTTGCCATTTTTCGGCCATGTCACCAGACTTGAGTCACTTTTTCGCACTATTTTTAAGTCTTTTTAATCCTTTTCAACTTCTGCCCGAAATAGAGCTTTTTAGACTTAATTATAGTTAAATAAATGTAAAACGTTCAATTCCGGGTGAAGTTCTCACAAATGTGTTTACTTCCCACATTCGGGCTGAGATCCACCCTAAGTTGTTGATCTGTGCTCATCCAACGGACAATAGTATCTATTGTTAGTTGTCGTGGGTCCTAGGACTTACCATTTTTCGGCCACATCAATAGACACATCACACGAGTCACTTTTTGGGAATGGTTTTGAAGAATTTTCAATCCTTTACAACTTCTGCCTGAAATAGAGCTTACTACAAATAATTAAGTATACAATTCCAAATTTAGAATTTAACTATACTTAATTAAATGTTTATCATTTATGGAAGTCTTCCATTAGAAGTTTGCAAAAAAATTTATCATTCCCACATTCGGCCTGAAATACACCTCACTTCGTTGATTTGTTCTCATACAACAGATGACATTGTCATTTGACAGTTATCGTGGGTCCCGTTATACATAGGATTTATGCCACCCAAATGCCACATCACCTAACAGTTCATTGTCCCATGGGCCATAACCTTTCTTTCCTATCGATGTTCAATGACACGTGTTTTCAGTGAAAGTTTGCAAAAAAATTTAGAGATCCCACATTCGGCCTAAAATACACCTTAAGTCATTGATCTATGCTCATCCAATGGACAACAATATCCATAATTCCAATTCAGCATACCAAAATTTGTAGTAGACATCCCCTCATACATACAAAGTTGGGGAGAAAATGGACATGGAACAAAAAGATACAAACAAACCCTGAAATGGCCTGTACTATGGGTCATCATAGAATTTTGAGAGTCGTTTCATTTCTTGATTAGTCTTGGGTCTCAATTGTAACTCTCGACCCACCTCTAAACGTGCCACTTCATGAAGGACCATTAAAACCTCATCACACTGCATCAACCTTGCAAACATTTTGAAGGTCTTTTGTTGGCATTGTGTTGTCATTGATGTCAATCGGTACAGGATGTTACCGGTATCTCTGACATTGATGTCAACTAGTGAACAAGAGGTTGTTGGCATTAGAGTTTTCTGTCAACTGATATGGGAGATGAGCTGATGTATTGTCATTAGTTACCATCTTATTGCAGAGGAAAGAACCACCATGCACCGGTATGTTTGATGTGCAATTATATGACCACTCTTTCAAAAAGGTTGGCGATACAGTGTTGCATACAACCGAGATAAAGAGATTACATGATGTGCATTGATTGTTCTGAAGTGGCAGAATGCTACTTGGTTCACTTCTACACCGAAGGAGAAGTATGAGCAGGCGACCAGATTGCTAGTGTAAAGATAACTAGCAGGACTCCCACCAAATGAAGAAGTTATCACAGGCTAGGTGATAGGTTGACAAAGTATGTTCCCTTTGTGTGCATCATGACATATGTCATATGGATGATGTATCCTCCCCCTGGTAAAGTCTCACCTCTACCGGCAGAATGATTCCCTAAGATCAGAAATACACATCGGATAAGCAAGGTGTGCTGCCAGGACAGTGAAGGAAGAATGAGGATTTGAGATGGTGTTTGTCATCTTGACAAACCAGATGAAAGTAAAACCGGTTTGATGGAGAAGAATGTTAGTGATTCTGTAGGAATATACATGGGATACCGGGATACTGAAGGAAGGTTGATGTAGAGCAGTTGGAGTGTGATGATTTTGTGTCATCAATGTGTCTCACCGGCAAGAAGGAAAGTTTGTTGCCCACCGGTCTTATGGACAAGGTGCAGGTGTAGAAGACTCCTACCTGATGAGAATGTGCATGTTTTGTATTGACATATCTCGAGACCAGTTTGAGTGTTCCACCGATAGTTCAGCACAGTGCAGACATGGTGAGGTAATTGGTAGAGTGTGAGACACCGGTAGAGCGGTGAAGTGTAGACACAAGGTGTTATATTCTAGTAGGGTTTGTTTACTGGTAGATGAAACTAGTCATTTGTGTGTTCGGTGACTAGGCATGAACTGACAGAATAGTGTGATGAGGTGGATACTGAAAGTGATGCCATGTGAAGATGAAGTGGCAAACTTGCATGAAGTGGTAGATGAAACATGCATAGGTCAGTGTAGTGAGGTTGGTGAGGTAGTTGTGATTGGTTCAACATTAATGGTGACTGCAAAGTTTGAGGTAGAGTTGTAGAGTTGTGTGGCTCGAGATCTAGGATAGATTGATTGTGCAGATCAAAGTAGGAGAAGGAAACAACTAGGCCATTTATGGCGATTGACTGAGCAAAGTTGATAGATTGATTGCAAGTTGCTGAAAAAGGAAGGCATGTTTTGGAAGACACGATAATGGCGGAAATGTGCAGGCAGTCATCTCAGAGTTGTGATCTGATCAGATCTTATTCGATTTGATGTTCCTCATGATCAGTGGAGAAACCCCTAAGGTGTTGAGTTTGAATTGGTTCTTGGTGGGAAGTCTGGGCTATAATTTTCCAAGCAAAAGACATTGTTAAGTGTTGTTGAATAGAATAATATTGTGCTACGGTGAAGTGTATTACTTCTGCATGTAAGAGAAAATCAGCCAAGTGCTCATCGAGTATCTGAGAAGAGAGTGAGAGTGAAGGAGAACTTGGTTGAAGTGTTCAATCAATAGAAGAGAAGAACCGGTAGTGTGTTGGAATTATTGGATGAATTTATTATGTGTTGCATTGATTTTTTGTCATTGATGTCAACACTAGCTGTTATGGTTGGTTATCGGCATCCAGGTTTTGGTTACTGGTAGAAGATCTAGTGTTACCAGCAGAAGAGACTATCTATTGGACACTTCCGGCATGTTTGGATCTATGGAATATGTTTGGTTACATGTGGTACGTGCTTTTGGAGAATTTTTTCATCAGTTGGTATTGACTTGGTAATCGGATGCTATCATACACTCGAGTAAACCCTTATCGGCATTGCTTTAAGGCTTTACCAACAGAGCTCTCACTGAAGAATATTGACAGGATGCATAATTGGTGTTGGTGCAGCTTCTAGATGAGTTTCAGGATGTTGAAGATGTTCTTTGATCATGGCTCAACTTATTGAAGACATTTCTTTGGTGTGGTGGACCCAGAATAGGTCTGGTACCTATCTAGGTTATGGACCAGTATCATGATAATGTGTACTCTACACATTACGGGGATGTTTCGAGATGATTTATGGATTTTTTATTGTTGTTTTGGTCTTAAGTCGACATGGCATATCATTGTAATATGGATTTATGTAATGATCTTATTGTAATATATTTTAGGTGGCCAACCTAATTGGTTAAGGCCTTAGGGTTTGTATAAAATGATGTAAGATCTCATTGCAAATTGTGGCATGTGTGGAATGGAAATGCAATAAGTATTCATGGTCTTTGAATGCAATATCATATGTGAAGGAGATTTGGTCGATCATAGGTGATCGAATTGGGATTAAGGAAGAGGTCAAAGGCCTCCGGTATTGAGCTTAACCAGGACTATAATCAGGCATGGTAGATGCTATTTCTGGCAGTTCACTCTATTGGATTGTTTTCCATTTATCTTGAGATGGTTGTAGCCTCTCTATAGTCAGTGAGATTCTTTTGTAATGAGCAGTACGCTCTAGGCAGTGTGCCTTACTGTATGTGCAGGCCCCTCATTGTAACACATACTTTCTATAGAAGTATCATTTGACTATGAGTAGGCTTCTCACCATGGTTTTTCCCTTTCCGGGTTTTCCACGTACAAATCATGGTGTTATGTGGTATGGTTTCTTTGCATTGATTATCTGTTTAACTGTTAAGTTGTTTTGTTTACTGGTATTTGTTCCTACCGACATCTATATGTGCTTTACCGGTACTTGATTTGTTTAAAGGTTATTAAGTGGATAAGTTATAATCTGTTAACAATTGATTCACCCTCCCTCTCAAATTTTCACCGGTTATCCTAACAATTGGTATCAAAGCTTTGGTCCTCTTTTGCAGAAAATTAATTGCTTGAGGTAGATCCTATGGCAGCTAACACTTCTAATCCACCGGCAACTATTTTTAGAAGAGAGATCCCTAAGTTTGATGGAACAAATTATGCGATATGGAAAATTCGAATGGAGACTCATCTTAGATGTCTTGGAAAGGATATTTGGGAGATCACTGAGAAAGGATATATTGTTAGGATACCGGTCATATATGATCCGACATCTGGCAATCTTGTTCCTGCAGACTTGGATAAGAATATTAAGAATGATTGCAAAGCTAGAGAATCCCTCTTGTGTGCACTTACTGATCAGCAGATCATAGGATTAACTAATAAATCATCGGCTAAGGTCATGTGGGATAATTGGAAACTCTGAATGAAGGTGATCCTATTGTCAAAATTGCTAAACTTGATGGTTATCGGGTAAGATATGAAAACTTGAAGATGGAAGATAATGAAAGAATTGTTGTGTTTATAGAAAGACTAAATGAGATTGTTATGGGAATTCAATATTGTGGAGGATTTCTGAGTGAAGATTAAATAGTTTCCAAAGTCTTGAGAGCCCTTCCACCAGCTTACAAGATGAAGGCAACTGCAATTAATGAGTTGAGAACAATGGCTAACTCTTCAGTTAATAGAGCCATTCTGATTGGGAAGTTATCTACTTTTGAGCTTGAAGAATTTGGATTTTGTGGAGCTGTAAAGTCTGAACCTTCTTTTCATGCATCATCATCATCATCTACCGGCAAAAGTGATTGGAAAGTTTTCTATGCAAAAGAATTGGAAGACATGAGGAAAGAAGATGAATAATTTGAGCAACTTGAAGCCTTATTTGCTAGAAGAGTACCTAAAGGTTTGACAGGAAGTAAGTATGAAGGAAAAACACATTTTAAATGTTTTTCATGTAAAAAGATTAGTCATTTTGCATCGAGATGTCCTAAAAGGAATGCAAGGTTTGAGGAAAGAGTTAAGAAATCATTTAAGCCTAACCAGAACAGATATAGATTCAAGAAAAGTAAACAATGCTACATAGCAGATGAGGAAGGAGTAACTAATGACTCTGGAGATGAACCAATAGAAGACTCTGCTAGTGGATTCGACAATGGAAAGGAATGGGTGTTCTATGCTTTAAAGGAAGATGAACTGGAACCGGCTATCAAAAATGAAGAAAAGGCCCTAGCAGCAAAAATTGAAGATAAGGATGAATGGGTAATTGATAGTGGATGCTCACATCATATGACTGGAGATAAAGGGAAATTTTTGTCCCTGCAAGAATACAATGGCGGTCAAGTCAGATTTGGAGATGACAAAGCATATATGATCAGTGGTAGAGGTATTATTTATTTGGATGGTAAGCATAATACTGATAATGTCTATTATATAGAAGGTTTAAAGCATAATCTTTTGAGTGTTGGTCACTTGGTGGACAACGGTTTCCAACTTCAGTTTAAAGATAGAAAATGCAAAATCATTAACAAGACTGGTTTGGAGATTGCAACCGATATTCATACTAGAGGTAAAATCTTTCACCTGAACACTGGTAATAAAACATGTTTGATTGCTCATATTGATGAGAGTTGGTAATGGCATAAGAGGTTGTGTCATGTTAATTTTGATTGTATTGTTAAGATCAGTTCAACTAAGGCAATTAGAGATATACCTAAGATTATGAAGCCTCATAATCCGGTATGTAAGGAATGTCAATTGGGAAAGCAAGTTAGAAGTTCTTTTAAGAGCATAGATGATAAATATAATGATGTAATTGATTTGATTCACACTGACTTATGTGGTCCAGCAAGGACTAGAAGCTTTAAAGGTGATAGGTATTTCATGTTGATTATTGATGACTATTCTAGGATTATGTGGGTGACTTTTCTAAGGGAGAAGTCTGAAGCTTTTGAGAAATTCAAGATCTTTAGAGCAAAAGTTGAAATAGAAACTGGATTGAAAATCAAATGTCTAAGATCAGATCATGGCGGTGAGTTCACTTCTCATGAATTTAACAGTTATTGTGAAACAAATGGAATCAAGAGACAGTTATCTGCACCTCGGACTCCTCGGCAGAATGGAGTAGTGGAAAGAAAGAACAGAACCATTTTGGATGCAGCAAGATCTATGATGATGGAAGCCAAATTGCCTCATATCTATTAGAGAGAAGTGGTGAGTACAACCGTCTACACATTCAACAGAGTTCACATCAAAGGTGAAACCGGTAAGACCCCTTATGAATTATGATTTGGACATACACCTAGTGTTAAATATATCAAAAAATTTGGAAATAAATGCTATATCAAAAGAGATGATTCAATTGGAAATTTTGATGCTAGATGTAATGAAGGGATATTTCTTGGTTATTCAATTCAAAGAAAAGCATATAAATGTTATAACAAAAGATTGCAGAAAATTGTGGAAAGTGCTAATGTGAAAGTGGATGAATAGTACATAAATAATTCTATATCATATGACATGGAACCAACAGTGGAAATGATCATAACTGAATTGGCAATGCCTCAACTGGTACAGGATATTGAGATAGTTACACCAACACAATCAGAAAATTCAACTGTGACTGATAATCAGAGCAGTGAACCTGAAGTTCAGAAGACACCAAGGTATGTAAGATTAAATCATTTTGAAGATCAAATTATTGAAGATAGGAACAAGGGAGTTATGACAAGAAGAAGACTCGCGAATGAAGAGTTATGTCTTATTTCTCAAGTTGAACTGGCAACTGTTATTGAAACTTGTAAGGATAAACATTGGTTAAAGGCTATGGAAGATAAATTAAATCAGATAGAGAAAAATGAAACTTGGTTTTTAGTTCCCCAACCTAAAAATAAGAATGTTATTGGAACTAAATGGGTTTTTAAGAATAAACTGAATGGGGATGGTCAAGTTGTAAGAAACAAGGATAGATTGGTTTGTAAAGGATATTCTCAAATGGAAGAAATTGATTATGGTGAGACATTTGCAACTGTAGCTCGAATTGAAGTTGATAGACTATTTTCTTGCCTATGTAGCTTATCAGAACTATAAGGTTTATCAAATGGATGTTAAATGTGCATTTTTGAATGGTGAACTTGAAGAAGAAGTATACATTGAGCAACCTGGTGGTTTTTCACTGATAGATGATAAATATATGGTTTGCAGATTGAAGAAAGCTTTATATGGATTGAAACAGGCTCCTAGAGCTTGGTATGCAAGGTTGGATAAATATCTTTTGAAGCTTGGTTTTACTAAAGGCAGTGCTGATAGTAATTTATATTATAAGATCACTGATAATGATATTATGATTATTGAAGTATTTATTTATGATATCATTTTTGGAGGAGAAGATAAAAAGGAAGTTTTATCTATCAAACTAAGTATCTGAGGGAATTGTTGAAGAAGTTTAATATGGATAATTCCAAACCGGTAAGTACTCCTATAATGACAAGTGAGAAATTATCTATCAAGGATAATTCTACACCGGTAAATCCGACAAGGTATAAGTCTATGATTGGTGGTAGGTTATATCTAACTCGGATTAGACCGGATATTTTGAATGTAGTAAGTATTGTTTCAAGATATCAAAGTAATCCTAAAGAAAATCATGAATGTGTAGTAAAGAGGATATTCCGGTATTTGCAAGGAACAACAAAATATGGTTTATGGTATTTTAAAAATGATGATTTCACTTTATGTGCATATATTTGACTCAGATTGGGCAGGAGATACTGATAACAAGAAGAGCACTTTCAGTGGAGCTTTCTTTCTTGGAACGAAACTGGTTTCATGGATCAGCAAAAAATAGTCATGCATTTCTTTGTCTACTGCAAAAGTTGAGTATGTTGCAACAACAACTAATTGCACTCGAGTCTTGTGGATGAAGAAAATGTTGAAGGATATCAGGCTAAATTGTAGTGAACCGGTAGTTATCTACTGTGATAACTCTGCGGCTATTGACATGTCTAAGAATCCGGTATTTCATTCTAAGACTAAGCATATATTAATAACGTATAACTTTCTGAAGGAGAAGAAAAGGAAGTCAAATTGGTTTATGTGAACACTAAAGAACAAATTGCATATATATTCACTAAACCGTTGTCTAAGGAATCATTTGAGTATTTGAGAGACAGGTTAGGGGTTTTTGCCCCTTCAGTAGAGACTTGATTTATGTAGTTTGTCATCAGTCTGACATGCATTATCAGAGATATTATTCATTCCACCACTGATGAGTGGTGCTACTACTTAGGGGGAGTAGTCAGCTTTGAGATTCAGAGGTTTATTATCTTGCTCTGATAATTTTGTCAGATTTATGGAATTGATGTCAAAGGGCGAGAGATAGTAATGTGAAAAAATAAATGCAAAAATTTACAGAGATATCATTCACAGGGGGAGAGTTATTGATATTCAGGAGATTATTTGTTGTCTTCCACAAGGGGAGACTTGTTTGGCATTTCTTGGTACTTAGATGTTTTTCACATCTAGTGTTGCCATCAATACCAAAGGGGGAGATTGTTGGCATTATTGGATGAATTGACTATGTGATGCATTGATATTTTGTCATTGATGTCAACACTAGCTATTATGGTTGGTTACCGGCAGACAGGTTTTAGTTACCGGTAGAAGATCTAGTGTTACCGGCAGAAGAGACTATCTGTTGAACACTTTCGACATGTTTGGATCTATGGAATATGTTTGGTTACATGTGGTACATGCTTCTGGAGAATGTTTTGTTCATTTGGTATTGACTTGGTAATCAGATACTATCATACACTCTGGTAAGCCCTTATCGGCATTGGTTTAAGGCTTTACCGGCAGAGCTCTCACTGAGGAATCTTGACAAGATGCATAATTGGTGTTGGTGCAGCTTCTAGATGGATTTCAGGATGTTGAAGATGTTCCTTGATCGTGGCTCAACTACTTGAAGACATTCCTTTGGCAGGTGGACCCAGAATAGGTCTGATACCTATCTAGGTTATGGACCAGTATCATGATAACATGTACTCTACATCTTACCGGGATGTTTCGAGATGATTTATGGATTTGTTATTGTTGTTTTGGTCTTAAGCCGACATGGCATATCATTTTAATATGGATTTATGTAATGATCTTATTGTAATATCTTATAGGTGGCTGACCTAATTGGTTTAGGCCTTAGGGTTTGTATAAAATGATGTAAGATCTCATTGTAGATCATGGCATGTGTGGAATAGAAGTGGAATAAGTGTTCGTGGTCTTGGAATGCAATATCATATGCAAAGGAGATTTGGTTGATCATAGGTGATCAAATTGGGATTAAGGAAGAGGTCAAAGGCCTTAAGTATTAGGCTTAACCAGGAATGTAATCAAGCATGGTAGATGTTATTTCTGGCAGTTCACTCTATTGGATTGTTGTCCATTTATCTTGAGATGGTTGTAGCCTCTCTATAGTCAGTGAGACTCTTTTGTAATAAGAAGTACGCTCTAGGCAATGTGCCTTCCTGCATGTGTAGGCCCCTCATTGTAACACATACTTTCTACAAAAGTATCATCTGACTGTGGGTAGGCTTCCCACCGTGGTTTTTCCTTTTTCGGTTTTTCCATGTACAAATCATGGTGTTATATAGTATGGTTGCTTTGCATTGATTATCTGTTTAATTATTAAGTTATATTTTTTTACCGGTATTTGTTCCTATCGGCATCTGTATGTGCTTTACTCGTACTTGATCTGTTTAAAGGTTATTAAGTGGATTAAAAGTTATAATATGTTAACAACTTATTCACCCCCCCCCCTCTCAGTTGTTCACCAGTTATCCTAACATAGTCTCCATACCAGTAGACCAGAGGTGAAGGAAGTTGTAGAGTAGGCAGACATAGAACCGACAGAGTGTAGTACTGGTGAAGAGCATAGCAGTGAAGAAGAGATTCAGTAAGAGCAGAACAGAAGAGAGGTGAACCGGTAGAGTTTACCGGCAAGTAAAGCAGTAGATAAGAGCAGTAGAAGAGTGAGTCGGTGTAGCAGAGAAGATATCTCACCGGCAGAGTAAGGTATATGAAATGGTTGCAAGATTCACTTGTAAGAAGATAACTACCTTTGTAATTGATGTTTTTGTTATGATCACTGAGTTGTAGCTCGGTGCAGGGATTGTAGCCCATAAATTAGCTAGGGGTTGGTGCTTCTTGGGTTGGTGCCCCAAATCAGGGGTTGGTTCTCCTTAGGTTGGTGCCCTAAATCAGGGGTTGTAGCTCCTTGGGTTGGTGCCCTAAAACATTGTAATAGAGTTTTGATTGTGATGATGGATTGGAACAGTATAGTCCAGTAGCATTGCTCACCGAGGTTTTTCCCATCTTGGGTTTTCCTCATACATACTGGTGTTATGTGATGCCCTCTGTGTATGATTGCATTTGTGTTAGATCTCATAACCAACATACACACCTAGGATAGCTAAAGGGAAAAAGTTTGAGAGCCATTGATTCACCCCCCCCCCCCCCCCCGCCTCTCAGTGGTGCATTGTGTCTAACAATTGGTATCAGAGAATAGGTTCCAATTCAGATGAGCTTTCTCCAGCTTGGGTAGATTCTGGCTTAAGGACATAATGGCTTTTTTAGTATCAATCCATGGTCCTATTTTTTATGGATCCAACTATGCTATTTGGAGTTGCATAATGGAAGTCTTCTTGTCCTCCTTGTGGTTTGATGTATGGATGGCAGTTGTTAATGATCTCCCTAGGTATGTCTGTCCTCCCTCCAGATCTGAAGATGAAAGAAGATGCATATGTAATGAAGAAGACATGAAGGCCATAGTCAGTGGGCTCACTAGTGATGTTCCCTCATAGGTGAATAGATGCCAATCGGCAAAGAGTCTATGGGATAGACTGAAGAAGATTTATGGAAATGAGCCCTGCACCACTTAATCAACTTGTGAGAGTGAGAATATCCTTGCAATAGATACGTGTGCAGATGACAGAGGCAGTTTAGATTGCTGCAACTGCAACGTTAATGAGGAGACTCATCTTTTCATGGCCCATGAGATAGACATTGATAATCACACATCAAAAAGGGATAATGCAAATAGATCCCACTAGTATGATGTGTTTGATAGTGACACTGAAAAGGAAGAAGAAGAAGGAGACAAGGTAAATAGATCTAGCCGACAAGATCTATTTATTTGGAAATGTTGATGAAGAAGAAAAAGATGTAGAAGTGGATCTTGAGTGTGAACTGGTAAGTTCTCTAGAAGAGCTTCAAATTGTTAGAAATGATTTTTAAAACTACAAAAGATCAGTTCATGAGGATTGTAGCTAGTTGAAAACCTACCTTGAAGTATCAAACCAAAAGGTTGGTTTATTGTCCACTCAACTAGAAGAGACAAAAGGATTGAATGATGACTTGAAATCAGTATTGGACTCCAAGGGAAGTGAATTGGAGAATCTAAGAAATGAATACAAGTTGTTTAAGAATGTTGCAGTTGTTGAGAAAAACTGATTGATCATATGCCTTAAAGAATCTGAAAGATGTATCTCAGAGTTAAAGACTCAACAAAAAGACACCAAGGAATGCAAGTGCAAATAACTAAAGGCTGAAGATAAAGAGCATCAGCAAATAATAGTTGAAATGGATTTCCTTAGGAAAGAACTTGAGAAATGTCAAGATGAGCTCAACCTGAGGATGAAGAATGGTGTTGCATGAAGAAACAATGCAAATCTGAAAGGAAAAGGAAAGATGAGGGAAGACAGTGTTACCCGTAACATGAATAGGAGAAGACCTCCTACTGGTAAAAGATAAAGAAATGTTGTTGCCACCAAGTCAAGACAAGCATGGAAGAAGAAGGGATCAGATGGAAGATCTGTAGAAAATGGACAACCCTAGATCCATTCCCAGAGAAGCAAAAATGCCGATGCCAAACCGGTAAGAACACCTCATGTTTGGCAGAATAAATTTGTAAGTAATGAACCTCCTCTCTCTGGTTATTGTTTTGAATGTAAATAATATGGCCATAGGGCAGAAGAGTGTAAAATGAGGTCATGGAATAGATAGAGTGTGCTTCCTAGGTATAATAAATCAGATGACTATATACTTCATGCATATAAGCATAATGCATCTTGGAGTAGAAGCATGCATACCCCCTCTCTCGGTATTGCTAGTGTTGTATGTTATAACTGCAATAGACCCAACCATAGAGCTTATGATTGCAGGAGAAAGGACTTGTTGTCCAAAGGCAACCAGAAAATCAATCATGCTCAGTATAAGAGTAGTTATAGGGGATATGAGCAGCATAGACTGACATGAAACAAGATGAGCGGTGTTCCTGCTCAAGCAAGGTATCCAAGGAGACTGGCAGATGGATACAATTACATGACAAGAACAAGAAGAGTGAACCGGTACAATAGAAGGTTCCCAAATCATGAGATCAGCATGGATGTTGTGTGCTACTACAATACTACTTCTTGTCTTGGTGTTGAATCCAGAAGTAGAAGGATCAATTAGCAGGATAAGAAGAAACCTACTCCCCAGACTGAAAAGGGGAAGAAAAGTGAGATCAAGCAAACATGGAGGAAGAAGCAGGAAAATACAACTAGGGATCGACATTGTGCATTTAATGCACAAGTGTTATCTCCTATGGCTTAAAGGAGATGCAGGAATCAGGGGGAGTTATATATTGTCCAGATCATCCACCCCTTAGTTGAATTTGGATAAATAAGATGAACAAGCTGCTGAGAGGAAGAAAATATGATGGCAGTGTGTGTGTAGGTACTGCCTTGACCACACATCGAAGATGGTCTACTACTATAGGTGAAATGAATGGTAGAAGAGAAAATTGGAACCGAGAAATAAAGGTAAAGAGGAAAGTATCTTGATAGAAACAAGAGACCGGTATGTGCAGCATGTTATCGGCACGGATGTTGATAAGTGTTGCAGATTTTGTAAGTCAATGAGTTGAGGGATCATTGCAGTAACTCTGATAGCCTGGATGGATAAGGTTATGTCTCAGGTGATATTGAAGAGGACCTAAATGACTTACGGTAGTCCGGTAGCTGATCTCATGCGCATACATCTTAATGGGTCAATAGGGTGAATATGTGACCTACCAGTTGGCATTGTGGTCATGATTATGGATGTCACAAGTATTGATGTGAGTCCCAGTTTGGGATCTGGCAGATGAGAAATGAAGACCAAAGGTTTGAGGTTCAGGGGGAGTTCAAAGCTATATCCTCATATTGATATCAGATATACTATACATAGAAGAAAATCAATAAGATGCTCAAAGAAGGAGAGAGACAGGTGTATGATGTTAAGGGTTGTTAGGTACTTGAGATTTTCATCTCAAATGTTGGTGGGTGAGATGATGTTGTGCATAATCTTAAAAGGGGGAAATGCAAATGATAAAAAGGGGGAGAAAGATTTATGTCAGTGCTTGGTAGATACAAGGAGGAATGTTATCTTGACAGTTCCCTTTGCCATTATTGTCAAAGGTGGAGTATTCTATTGTAGTATACCAGATACTACATGTGTTGACATGAATGCCAAAGGGGGAGATTGTTGTCATTGATGTCAACCGGTACAAGATGTTACCGGTATCTCTGACATTGATGTCATCTATTAAACAAGAGGTTGTTGGCATTAGAGTTTGATGTCAACCAATATGAGAGATGAGTTGATGTATTGTCATTAGTTACCATCTTATTGCAAAGGAAAGAACCGACATGCACCGGTATGTTTGATGTGTAGTTATATGACCACTTTGTCAGAAGGGTTGGTGATATGGTGTTGCATACAATTGAGATAAAGAGATTACATGATGTTCATTGATTGTGCTGAAGTGGTAGAATGCTACTTGGTTCACTTCTACACCAGAAGAGAAGTATGAGCAAGCCACTAGATTGCTAGTGTAAGGATAACTAGAGGGACTCCCATCAGATGAAGAAGCTATCACAAGCTAGGTATAGGTTGATAAACAATGTCACCTCTGTGTGCATGATGACATATGTCATATGGATGATGTATCCTCCCCCTGATAAAGTCTCACCTGTACCATCAGAATGATTCCCTAAGATCAGAAATACACATCAGATAAGCAAGGTGTGTTGCCAGGACAGTGAAGGAAGAATGAGGATTTGAGACAGTGTTTGTCATCTTGACAAACCAGATGAGAGTAGAACTGGTTTGATGGAGAAGAATGTTGGTGAGTCTGCAGGAATATACATGGGATACCGGGATACTAAAGGAAGGTTGATGCAGAGTAGTTGGAGTGTGATGACTTGGTGTCATCAATGTGTCTCACTGGAAAGAAGGAAAGTTTGTTGCCCACCGATAATATGGACAAGGTGCAGGTGTAGAAGACTCCTACTTGATGAGAATGTGCATGTTTTGGATTGAAATGTTTGGAGATGGGTTTGA
This sequence comes from Cryptomeria japonica, assembly GCF_030272615.1. Lineage (NCBI taxonomy): Eukaryota > Viridiplantae > Streptophyta > Pinopsida > Cupressales > Cupressaceae > Cryptomeria > Cryptomeria japonica. The sequence goes on along the minus strand of NC_081407.1, from coordinate 356,787,116 downwards.
GTGTTCCACCGGCAGTTCAACACAGTGTAGACATGGTGAGGTAACTGGTAGAGTGTGAGACACTGGCAAAGTGGTGAAGTGCAGACACAAGGTGTTATATGCCAGTACGGTTTGTTTACCGATAGATGAAACCGATCATTTGTGTGTTCAGTGACAAGGCATGAACTAACAGAACAGTGTGATGAGGTGAATACTGACAATGATGCCACGTGAAAATGAAGTGGAAAATTTGCATGAAGTGGCAGATCAAACATGCATAGGTCAGTGAAGTGAGGTTGGTGAGGTAGTTGTGATTGGTCCAACATTAATGGTGATTACAAAGCTCAAGGTAGAGTTACAGAGTTGTGCGGCTCAAGGACAGATTGATTGTGCGGATCAGATTAGGTGAAGGAAATAACTGGGCCATTTATGGCGATTGATTGAGAAAAGCCAACAGATTGATTGTAGGTTGCTAAAAAAGGAAGGCATGTTTTGGAAGACACGATAATGGTGGAAATGTGCAGGCAGTCATCTCAGAGTTGTGATCCGATCAGATCTAATTGGACTTGATGTGCCTCATGATCAGTGGAGAAAAACCTAAGGCGTTGAGTTTGAATTGGTTCTTGGCGGGAAGTCTGGGCTATAAATGTGTAAGCAAAAGACATTGTTAAGTGTTGTTGAATAAAAGAATATTGTGTTGCTACGAAGTGTATTACTTTTGCATGTGAGAGCAATTCAGCCAAGTGCTCAATGAGTATCTAAGAAGAGAGTGAGAGTGAGGGAGAACCTAGTTGAAGTGTTCAACCAGTAAAAGAGCAGAACCGATAGTGTCCATACCAGTAGAGTAGAGGTGAAGAAAGCTACAAAGTAGGTAGACATAGAACTAACAAAGTTTAGTATCGGTGAAGAGTAGAGCAGTGAGGAGGAGATTCAGTAAGAGCATAACAGAAGAGAGGTGAACTGGTAGAGTTTACCAGCAAGCAAAGCAACGGATGAGAGCAATAGAAGAGTGATTTGGTGTACCAGAGAAGATATCTCACAGACAAAGTAAGGTATATGAAATGGTTGCAAGATTCACTTGTAAGAAGATAACTACTTTTGTAGTTGATTTTTTCATTGTGATCACTGAGTTGTAGCTCAGTGTAGGGGTTGTAGCCCATAAATTAGCTAGGGATTGGTGCTCCTTGGGTTGGTGCCCTAAATCACGGGTTGGTGCTCCTTAGGTTGGTGCCCTAAATCAGGGGTTGTAGCTCCTTGGGTTGGTGCCCTAAAATATTGTAAAAGAGATTTAATTGTGAGGCTGGATTGGAGCAGTAGACTCGAGCAGCATTGTTCACTGAGGTTTTTCCCATCTTGGGTTTTCCTCATACATACTGGTGTTATATAATTCCCTTTGTGTATAATTGCATTTGTGTTAGTCTCCCCACTAACTGGTAAGTTTGCATTGTGTTAGATCTCATAACCGACATACACACCTAGGATAGCTAAAGGGAAAAAATTTGAGAGCCACTGATTCACCTAGGATAGCTAAAGGGAAAAATTTTGAGAACCACTGATAGCTAACCGATAAGTCTGCATTGTGTTAGATCTCATAACATTGCAGTTGCAGCAATCTCAGTGGTGCATTGTGTCTAACATCTTCCACCCATTCCAAGCAAGAGCTCTACATCTTGCCTTCAAATCATCATCAGTCCATCAAATGAGTGGTAGCGGTGCCATCGGACTAGCCACCCCTGCGTCAAAAACAATGCCCACCTCTGGAACGACACGAGCTCACACACTATCTAGATTTAATAGGTAGTTAGAATCAATTACAACTCTCAGGGCATTTTTTACCTTGTCTACCTCATCCTCAAATTGGAAAACCCAAGCGGCAATCAATGAATATGCCTCCATGTTTGTCCTATAGTGATGACCTACATGGACAATTTCCTGTCCCAACAACATTTTCACACTCTCGTACAACGGCTCATCCTTAAACAAGAACAAACCTTTCAACCTCCTGTCCTTAAATCGTCCAAGAAATGGGACTAATTTCTGATCAGTATGGAAGGAGAAATTGGCTTCCATGTTGCTTAAGAAACCCAAGATAATGTTGCAAGTGCGGACAATATGATACCAAGACTTCCAATCCACCCAAGATTTAAATACCTCTCACTCACTTCTAATTTCTGACATCCAACGGTGGTGGTCATTGGTATTAATCACAAACTCTGCCATCATTCCTCTACATGTACTATTTCAACCGCATAATTCATCCATACAAGTCAACATTAAAGCCGCCTAAAGGCTAAATGTTAACCATTCACTTTCAATGATGTGTGTACCATAAGGCAATATCACTTCATATTTGTTGTCTGTTCTCATGGGTCCCATTATACATAGGATTTCTGCCACCCAAATGCCACATCACCTGACACTTCATCGCCCCATGTGCCATAGCCTTTATTTCATGTCGGTGTTTAATGTACATGTACCTAGTTAGTTGGACTTTTTTTTATAGTGAAATTATGTAGAAAAAATTACAAGTTGGACTTTTAATTCACTTGTTTTTCGCGAGATAAACATCTTTTTTTTTATATTTATAATCAATGATAATCAATGTACAAATAATTAATGAAACAAACTCGATTTTTTTTTATATATTAAATATAGAGGAAGAAAAATTACATAAAAAAGATCACAGTATTATATTTATTTCCATTGTTTAACAAAATATTGAAATAATGTAGCTTTTAGACAAAAAAAAATGTATGAGCTAAGACATTGCGATCCTTATTGGATGCTATCACTTGCAGCCAATCCCTGACATTATGTTTTTTCAAATACTTCTTTGTCAAGCACTTCAAATATCTTTTAGAAAAGGTCATCTCAGAAGTGACACTGAGTTTGTTCTTTAACTTTAGAGAAGAAATTAGAATAGATCTGCTATTTTTTTATGGTGAAAATTAAATCTTATATCCGCATAGATTAATAACTATTTAAGCTATTTCAAAACATAATGATTATGCTAAGTATCCTGCCATTGTATGATGGCAACAACAAATAATAAAATGAAATAGAAACCATTTTTATATCCATAAGAGGCAAACTGAAACGAACTGGAGTTTGCAAAATTATCATTAATATATATGTTTCACAAATTTACAATTTTTACATGTCGGAGTCCCTCAAAAACTTTAAAGCCAAAATGAGTGAGGTTACGAGGAAATAGCCAAAAAAACAAAACTACTAGGGGGTCGGGGCTAGGGGCAGGCAGTGGACACATTCATGTTTTACCCTAAGAATCTTGCCCTCCCTCTATGTATAATTCTTCAGACATTATAAGTTGTGAGAATTCTTCAAGCCAACTATAGTCTGGAAAGTCATCCAAGAGAAACCATTTTCGGAGAATGTCCCTACCAATCCGTTCCCATTTCCTATGACGCGTCAACTAATCCGCATTCAGGTGCCTAGCCATTGTTTGGTCAAGGAGGAAAAGCTTGGTTAATTCATTCGCCCAAGGGATCCCCACCCCTACTTTTGCAAAGACGACAACAGTAACATCATCTCCAAGGAAGTCTTCTTTAAACACCTTCCTTAACAACAACAACATATCCACCTTGTCTCCTCCAAGGTCAAGAAGAGACGCCAAGAACTAGGATGTAACGTTCGTGTTAACATGATATCTATTTTCATTATGCAAAAACTCTTTGCCCAACACCATCCTCACAGCCTCATTAGTGAACATCCCAACCTCCTTACAGACTGATTGGAGGGTTGGGTCTCTAACGGAGCCCAAAAAGGCCCTCTGGTCCTCTGTATAAATGTTTCTCAAGCGGATAGGAGTGTCCATATTGAGAGATCTGAATATCAAATCATACAACCTAAGCCTATAGACCTAAACCAGAGGCAAAATTTAACTACCATGAGCTCTGACAATTTATCTACCAAAGGCTAATTGAATATTAAAGAAGCATAGATCGTCTATAAATAGTTGAAGCTCTTGATTGTAATAATTCCTTCTCTAACCGTATTAATTCCTTTAATTTTTTTTAAATCTTTTGTATATCTCTGCAAATCTTTCCCATAATTGCACTAGTGTGCGAAATTGGAAACCATTATAAACCAGTACCAAATACCATATTGGAAGTTGTGGGAGTAGAGTGGATTGTAGTTAGTGACAAGACATATATTTAATGACCAGCATTATCGACCATGACATTTGAGACATGTCTAGTGAATCCAATTCTATTCCGGGCACTTTCTGGAGAACTACGTTCTCTTCAGAAAATTGTGCCGAAATAAAACTTCATCCATTGATCTACGATCATCGAATGATTGAAAATTATTGATATATTTTAGGTACATGTGATGTGTCAAAGAGGTCATGCTTATCGATACATAGTGCAGAGTCAGGACTCAATGTGATGTGATGTGATGTGATGTGCCTTGTCTATTAATGGAAATGAATTCATGAAATCACCAATAAAATATATATTTTTCTATAAATAACAAAATATTAGCCAAACAAATTAAATAATTTTCAAACGGTGGCTAAAAATCGCCAATACACTTAAATAATTTTTCCTTCGGAGTAAAAATTTTCACCCATACACTTATATATTTGTTCCTTTAAATGAAAAACATTCGCCTCCTACAATATATATTTTCCCCACAAAATAAGGTATTATTCGCCAAAATTTTATGGAATTTTTGTACCCTAGAAAAAAATCTCCAATACAAATTAATTTTTTTTCCTATGAATTTTTTTTTTGCCATCAAGATGAAAATTTTCCCCCCAAAATAACGCCTGATTCGCCAGGGTTTTACACTTTTTCCCAGGGGGTGCTTTCTTAAAGTTGTCCCTAGAGATAGGGAGGGAGAGGTAGGGAGGTAAAGAGGTAAAGAATAATTTAAAAAATAATAGTAAATATATACCATGCTCATTCATAAACCATACTACTACAAGAGCTATAAAATATATAACCATAATTCTTATGCTATAGGTTTGATATAATTAAACGTAAAAAATGGAATAGTAATGACTAACTAATATGTTGAAATGAAATATAGAGTAGTTTTTACCTCAAATAGGCCCTACCTTGTGGTAAAAAAATCTAACACTATTGATAAGATAAATTTGCTAACTCAAAATATTCTCATTCATTCATGAAAAATCATCGTACATGAAACATACAATAAAACTGCTACAAAAATGAGAAAATTAACTAGAGAGTTGTAAACCGCGTTTAATCTTCTCTTGACTCATATATTAACTAACTTACACTAACTAACTAGTATAATATGTCACTCATTCTATGTATTGAAGAAGAAGATTATTAATTCTAAAAAAGCACTAACAAACTTAAAATCATATTAGGACTTTACAACTAATGGTTATGAGACATAATATCCATAATGCAAAGTATAATAGACTTCTTAATGAAAATAATCATGGAGAAGTACCATGTGTGCTAAATAGTTCTAGAACTAACAAGAATCCTTGTAATGGTTACTAGATAAATAACTCAACATTAAATCATTCGAGCTACATTCACCCCCTTGGTTATAGGAGCTACTTTTGGTTCTATTGTCTTATGTTACAAGAATTGTCTTAAGTAGGAAATCTAACTAAATGCTTTAGAACATATTAGTGCACAAGAACATTCCAAATAATGATAATAATTTAAAATTTTAACATAATTACATAAATAATCATGCATTCATATATCTTTATCATCCATATTCAAACATGCTATAATGGCTATAAATAGTCTTAACAGTGGAAAATATCAAGTTCTGGGATAAAAGTTGACAAAATCTTAAGCATAAAGATCATATAAAAAATATCATATTTGAGTCATAAAATAGACTCATCACCCCCTATCTTAGATCCATGCTTATCACCAAGTAGAGGAGTGCATCTAATTCCTCATCAAGGTAAGATCCCCGAAATATGAGTGTGTGGTCATCCAAAGGTGTTGACTAAATGGTTTCTAATAGAATATGATTTTGTTCTATATTCTCTTCCATCTAGGATATTATACCTTTGCATTATAATCTTCAATTCAATCTAATCTGATACTGGCCACTATAGAAAAGTTAGCTATCTAGAAGATGAGTGGAAATTGGGTTAGCTCATGATGTCTTGATAATTTATTGTATCTCGTAACCAATCTCATAGCTCTATAATAGTTATATAAGCTCATCACTTAGCTCTTTCCATAATTATACCAAGAATCTTAATACCTCTCTACCTATGGTGCATGTCAGTCTTCCAAATATAACATGACTATTGAATATTTCCTTTGGCACCTTCTACTAAAACTCTGACACACTCAAAAGGATTGCCTAGATATTTAGTATACTATCAAGATTATTATACTCAAACCTTAATAGTAGAACAATTTACTTTTACATTTCCTTTTTCTCCTTATCTTCTCACCCTAATATGTCTTATTCTTGATATAAGAGTCAAGTTCTCTTTTATGTTAGTCACCAACATACAACAAAGGGTCTATTTTGTATCACAAGGGAACGTATAATTATGTAAATATAAATCACCAAGGGAGTTTTGTGGGTCAAGGGTGGATGAACTATAGATATTCGAAGTGACCATTGAGAAGGATAGATCATAATATAGTTGAAAACTAAAACCTAAGTAATTATTCTCTTATAAATAAATCATATACCCTTGTAGGTGGTTTGTAGCTTAAAATTTATGGTGTCATTTTTTCTATATGATCTACCTTTCTCTTCAACTTGTCAATCATACTTCTTATGTAGTTGTTCCTTCTCTTCTCCCAACTCCATTCCTTCTAGCTACAGCACTTGCTTCGAAATCCTTAGGGAAAATTTAGGCCAAGAAATGGTAGGATATAAGTGTAATATTTATTGATAGCGAAGGGGATTTCTTGGTGCTAGTCATGGCCATTGCCCACCTCAAACTCTTTAGAAACCATCTTCACCATCTTACCTAGATGGTATCCTACTACTTAATAGAGTCCTGCACCTTTATGTATGACATATCTACTTCCTATCCTACATCATCTTATTCCTACTATTTCAAAATATCAATTGATTCTTCTCCTCCTTCTAGCCAATCTTAGATAGATTTTTCAAAGATTCCATATTGGTTTCAAATAAAATTTATTTCTTTGGTGGAGTTGGCCATGTTGGTTAACAGATTGTGTTCTCTCCAAAAAGTAGCAACATTGACCCTTAGCCCTGACAAGAGAACAAATTATTGACAATAGTTAGAGAAGTTGCAATTACTTTGCAACTTTCCTCTGACTTTGAGAGGTTCAGCTCCCTCTTATGATATATATTTAAGTTTTTCAAGGTGTGATTTTAACCAGAAAGCAGAAAAGGTCAGACTTTTAACCAAAAATCCTTAAAGGAAAAGGAAAGGGAAAGAAGTAACAAACAAATAATGAAAGAACTTTCCCAACCAACCACCGACAAAGCCACTATTACACAATATTTATTTAAAGATAAACATTATCTAACAATGATTAAGGGAGGAAAAACAAGTACTTCAATAACTCAATGCATAGAAACTTGAACAGAAAAGAATCCACATAAGAAGAACGCAAATTTATCCACTATAGCACAAAATATAATCATATCAGATAAAATGTTCAGAAATTTCCTTGCTTGGTATTAAATTATCTAAACTAAATTCATATTTCATTGTCTTTCAAAAAACAACACAAAGTCTACATTCCCAAAAATTCCCCCCCTTAATCCATTGTTTGAAATCCTCTTTTATAACTAGCATCCATTTGCAATTTCAAAGTAACGGTTTCTGGGAAGATAACAGTCTTGAAAATGATCGTTTCAAAAAATTACCCTAAGAAAAGAAAAACTCGTCAAAAAGAATCTTTTACACTAAGCCCATACCATAAATAATCCTAGAGAACAACTGCAAATTCCTCTTCATCCTATATATATTCTCGATAAAAGTCAGTCAAATTGAAGAGGATGTCCTCTTGCATATGTTCGACATCAGGTTATACCATTAGAGCTTTCCCTTTTAGCACCATCTTTCTTGTCATCTGAAGGGCTAATTACCAAAGTTTCTTCTCACAATTATTTCCTCTTGCAACCGCTATTCATGAATTTTGGTCTAATCTATAATTTTACCTAATAGGGTAATTGTCTTTCTATATTCAACAAAATTAGTTTGTTGTTTCCATCCAAGGGCATGTAGCCTTGGATAATATTCCCATGTTCACTATCTAGCCTTTTTAAGTCAGGGTTAACAACCAGCAACTGGTTATCATAAGGAAAAATCATTTTAACAAAGGAAATACATTATCAATGATAGTGTGTTACTTCGGTCAACTCAAAGGGTGGTGCATTAAATCTTATCTGCAATAGGTGACAATATCAAATGCTGCGACTCATGCCACCACCTTTACGTGCCTTTAGTCATTTAATCAACCATTAAAGAGGGTACTTGTGACTCTTCATTTGATTTGTTCCTTGAGAGTCATGCAATGTACGACAATCGACTGATCCAGAGGCTTATGGAACACGCAACAAGAGATTTTGAAATCTTCGATGACCCGATATCTCCAAATAGGGATTTTTTTCTATAATTGTCTTGTATTATTTGGCCCTCATGAATTCTTTGGAAGATCTGATTGAAAATGAACAATAAAAATTTTCCAGGAAAGACTCTGCTAGTCCAATGATTATGGAAAAGGACTATAGGTATTATTAGATACTATATTGGATGCAAATATAACTGAGTAGAATTAAGACCTAAAATGACTTTCATACAAATATTAGAATACAAAAGCACCTAGAGGAATGATAATCCTTGACTAACTCTTGTGAAAGAGAGTCAAGGGATATTTATAGGTTTTTTATTCCTTTGCTACTATGGAAATGGATATGCAAAGTATAGGACAATGTAAAACTATGATGAAGGTACAAAGAAAAGTGAATGTAATTGTACTTCAATAGACTAATAGATAAAATCATTGAGATAGAAAGTACAAAAATGATAGAAGGATATGAGTGTGCACTTGTAATTAAAATCTAGAGCAAAATTGACAAGATTGGGGCACTGGATGCCTTGGTCTAATGAGTTGTGAATTGGGAATCTAAATTTTGGCACTATCTAAGCTGAAACCCTAGAATCTGAGACTAAACCAGGAGGAAAAAGCCATGGGGTTCCCTAGTCTTGGGATAGGGGCGTTGGGTGCCCTCGTTCCTCAAAACCATGTTGAACTTTTGACAATAACCTGCACCTATTCCCTAAGATCTCTTGAAATCTTCCCGCTTTATCGAATACCTATAATTGCACTTGAAGATAGAAAATGGTAGGGTTTTGGATATATATGGGTTTAAATCCTTAGTCAACCCCCTTGTTTTGGTGATTTCTACCTCCACAAATAGTCGATATTGTAGCTAAAATTGTGTGTTTTCTCTTGAATCTTATGTGTATGTAAGATTTCTATAAGCTAAATGCAAACTAGAGTTCTACCCAAGTGTATTAGAGAGAACCCTAAATGATTGTAATAAAAACTTATTTAAACTACAATTAGGATGCAAATATAAATAAATAATGTAATTCTAAAAAATAATGTGATGTAGATATGAAGCTCAATATGGAGGCATAGGAACAACATGAAATCATACAAAATCCTTAGGGAGAGGTACAAGCCAATCAACAGTCGGTGATTCCCTTGTTATCCTTCAATGCCTCTTGAAACTTATATGGTTGATGAAGACTTGATAATGAATGAATTTGTAGGTCTAAAATTTCACTTAAAAGTAGTACTTTCACTCCACAAGGATATCCTCTTGAATTGCTAGATCGATCCCTAAAATGGTGAAAATAATTGCCTTAAATATGAAACCCTAGGTTTGAATTTTATGAAAATCCAACTGTAAAGCGGAAAATCGCGATCGAACCCTAGTTGCTCTCCCCTCTTCCAACTCCAAGGAGAGAGAAGGGAGGTTCACTAGGGTTGATGGTTTTCACTTAAGGGAGAGACTTTACATTCAAAAGAGGGGTTGAAACCCACAAGATCCAATCCCACGCAATGCAAGATTGGATGCTAAATGAGTTTCAAGGGTTAAGAAAGCAAGGCTACCCTCTTTTGTAAAGAATGTGCATAGGAGAATTAGGCTAGGAATGCATAGAAAGTGACAAAAATTCGCTTATAAACTGAGATAGGGATATAGGATAAAGCTGCGGACCTGGAATTAGCAGTAAAATGTCGATACGGCGCTGTCCTGCAAATTTGAGCAAAAGTTGTCGGGACGATGGCGCCCAGCGCCACGGTCCTCCGAAAAATCCGCGAAACGAAGGGGGATCTGTTCGTCTCTACACAAGGATTCCAGATCTTCAATTTCAGCCGCGTACCTGCAACCTACACACAGAAAAGTGAAGACGATTGGGGGGTTAGGGATTAGGGGTTTGCCTTTAGGTCAAACCCCGGTTTTGGAATTAACCAAGAAATGAGCAAGTGCTGTAAATGTAAATGACTGTAAAACAAGTACTAATACCTTGTTCTAAGGATGTTTGTATCCTTATGTGCGAAGGTATAGATGTTGTATGTTGTTGTAGTATGTTGTATGTAGTATGTAGTAAGTGATCTCCTCTTCAATGGTTGAATCCTTGTCTTGAATGCAACACTTAGCCTTGAATGGAGACTTGAAATGATCAATTGCTTGAAGAAATGCTTGAATGCTTGAATGCTTGAGTATAATTTCCACGCCTTTTCCATCATATCGAATGAAAGAGGAAAATGTAGTTTATATACTTGTCAATTAGGGCTGATAGACTGATTTTCCCGACCTTAGGCCGACCAGGAAAGTTTATTTTCCAAATTGCAAACAAAAAGACCCGAAGTCCAAAGGAGACCGGGCCCAAAATAGGACCCAGGGACCAGGGCGCTGGGCGCCATGGTCCTAGGGGACCAGGGCGCTGGGCGCTCTGGTCCCACCTCCAGGGACAGCAGGGTCCAAGGAGGTTCAGGCCAGGGTGCTTGAAAAATGCAGTTTTCAGTGTCGTAATCTGGTTTCGGGGTCTCCATTCAGGTTGCATGTTGCGTCGCCATCGTGAAGACCGAAATGCAATCGAAATTGCAAGTGTCGCAATTTTAGGACGCTACATTTAGCCCCCACTTTAGCGGGAGTATGTATGCTCATACTTCCGGTAAAGTACAAGGAAACAATCATTGAAAGACTTTCACCACGTCAAGGAGGCAAGACACACCAAGCCCCCAGTGGACTAAGGATCTTACGACTTCGATTGACAAAGTAAAAGGGAAGATCACGAGGGAGAACCATGACTGTCAGTAGTAAGGTTCCCTCACTATGAGTCATGCAAAAGGAATACCGAAAATTTTCAAGGCAAAGCTAAGTTCGCCAAGAAATTTTCAAGTATCTTGAAAAGATATGAACGGGATGTATGCCCCCCTATGTTAAAGCAATCACACACGCCTCACCGGGGGTGATTGCTTTAAGGTAGTGATACATATAAGAATGAGAAAGGAAAGGAGCGCGTTATCGCAAGGATTTAGCCCCCAAGTGTGAGATAAGCCCAAGGATAATAGACACAAAACACAAAGCACAAGGTGACTTCGCTTTCCTTGGGGTCAGTATGTTGTATGATAATTCATGTATATATATCATATGTATGTATGCATAATTGTTCTTCATTCCCCAATTAAGGAAGGTCACCTAGAAGAAGGGAACACATGTGTCTTTTGAGTCAACATGAGAGAGATCGAGAGATCTCAATGCTTTGCATCGTCCTCAAGTAGACAACACCAAGGACAACAAATAGAAGAATGAGAATAACATATAGAAGAAGTAACAAAAGAGAGGAGGAGAGAATCTGCTATGCTAATGTAACTAGTCTAGCACGTCATCTACTCCCCGATCTTGCTGATCAATGTTTCGGGAAGGCAGGGAACACGCTAGAGGAGGAACATCCAACACAGCAGATGGAGCTATCACAAGATCCAAACAAGGGTTATGTTCATATCCCAAGCCGCAGTGTTCTTGTCTAGGAGCTAGGATAAGTGCTTTAGAAAATTCGTTAGATAAATGGTTATCAATATCAACAAGTTCATATTCACTATCAGAATGAACAGGAGCAATAGCATTTTCATCATGAATAACATTTTCATCTATATCATCATCAAGATTTATAAAAATAGGATCTTTAACTCGCACAGGATCAAGACCATCATGCATCTTATGTTTAGGAGATTTTGGCTCAATTCTCGGCTAAGGAGAAAATGGAATAATGCTTGTTGAAGGTGTTTTTGGAGATTGCAAAGTTTGAGAAGCAGTTGCTTGAGCCCTAAAACGACGCTTTCGTCGGCGTTCACGTGCAGAACGATTTCGTCTAGTCTTAGTAGGAAGTGAAGAAGATTGAGGAGGAGGAATGTTCTCATCCTTATCACTTGGTTGTTTAGGTTGTGGTCTCTTAGGCTGAACAATAGGAGAAGAAGAAGGTCTCTTCTCTCTATAGAAGAAAGGAGGAGGAACTACTCCATATAAAGGAGGAATTTTTGGTTTAGGAAGGAGACCAAGTCCATCATGACGAGGAGGGATAGGTCTACTTTTAGGAAGTTTATTAATCATAGGCATAGTCACATCCATAGGAATGGGTTGGGAATCTTCTTGAGGAAAGACATTAGTTTTATCTTTCAAACGAAGAACTTCCTTCTCAAGAATGATAGGAATGTCAAGTTTGGGTGTTCTAGGTTCACTTAGAGATAGGATCATATCTGTTTTCCACTTTTGATAAGATTTGAAAAGATTGTAAGGAAGTTAAGTAGCGGAAACAACTTCCTACACTAACCTTGAGAGGAGGGTAATGCAAAACTTTTTCAGATCGTTACAACAGTTAAAGAAAAATAGAAATAGATATAATAGCATTCATACCACAACACAGTGATTTACGTGGGGAAAACCCTTTCGGGAGAAAAACCCCACACTCCAAAAGCAGCTCAATATTTTATTCAGCAATCAAAAATAGATTACAACATACTTGTAGAGAAAGCTCTTCGCAGGAGTAGCACTAATCAGAGATTCAGAGGCAACTCAATAGCCATGAGACTCTTACACACAACCTCTATCTCTCACACCTCATAAATAGGAGATACAATACAAGAAACCGTCAAACGGTATTACAAAACCATGGGCTAAAACCACCCAATAAGGTGTAGCCGACCTTATCTCCCTTCTATGACATGTTAAAGCACACATCAACACGTGTCGCTCCCTTTTACATCTCATTTATGTATCCGATACAAATTATTTTTCCTATTTCAGGAGTGCAAACTTCCGGAGGCCATAACTTGAGAACCGGGTGTCCGATTGACGAACCGTTTGAAGCGTCGGAAAGATCGCGAAGTGCTCTATCACCTCGTAACCTGCTTCACCAGTTACGGCCACTTTTCAGGGCATTTCGGAGCCTCTAAAGTCCCCAAAATTAAGTTTAAACATTTTATTGCACCCCTCCAAGATGAAAACTTTAATATCTTCAAAACTAGCTGTGACCTTGCGACGCAACTTTACCGGAATGCTTATCTAGCCAACCAGAAGCTTCAGGGAGATTTTTGCACCATTTCGTGCTCAAATGAAAACGTACTATAAATAGTAACCTCGCATAAATGCAAGGTTGAGACACCATTTTTCCCAACAAATCTCCCACTTGTCGAACACCTTGCAAGAGCGGAAGGGAATGTCAACACAATGAATCAAATGCTAGGGGCCATAAGGCCCATAGACTCTGAACACCATCTGAACTTCTCTGTGCTCACAGCCTTAGTTAAAGCATCTACAACATTCATCAAAGTTTCCACCTTAACCAGCTTCACCCTACCATCTTCGACCATATCTCTAACAAAATGATACTGAACATCAATATGTTTGGTTCGGGCATGAAATGTCGGGTTCTTAGCTAGGCTAATTGCACTCTGACTGTCACAGTAAACTGTCATTGTACCTTGTTTTATTCCAATATCCGAACACAGTCTCTTAAGCCAAATGGCCTCTTTACAAGCATGAGTAGCTGCCATATACTCTGCTTCAGTAGTGGATAGAGCAACCACAGCCTGTCGCTTACTCATCCAACTAATTGCACCACCAAACAAAGTAAACACATAAGCACTGGTGGATCTTCTGCTATCAATATCACCTGCCCAATCTGAATCCACATAACCATGGATATCAAGGGAAGTCATGTCTCCAACTGAATTACCATGATAACACAAAGAATACTCTGAAGTACCCTTCAAATATCTGAAGACTCTTTTGACTGCATCCCAATGTACTCTACCAGGATTAGACATATATCTAGAAAGTACTCCCACTGCTTGGGCAATATCTGGTCTAGTACAGACCATAGCATACATCAAGCTTCCAACCGCACTCTGGTAAGGCACTCTGTTCATGTCTTCCATCTCCAATGGGGATGTAGGACAATCTGAAATAGATAGTTTCATTCCAACTGTAAAAGGAACACTCAATGGTCTACAATTCTGCATGTTGAACCTCTGTAACACTGAATTCACATACTTACTCTGGCCTAGCCATATCTTTCTATTCACCCTATCTCTTCTAATTTCCATCCCAAGAATGTGCTTTGCTGCACCAAGATCTTTCATTTCAAATTTAGCAGCGAGCTGAGACTTCAGTTTTGAAATCATACCTTTCCCTTTACCAGTGAATAACATATCATCAACATACAATGCAATGAATAAGAAATGATCACCATCAGATTTATAATAAACACAGTGATCTGATTTAGAACGTTCAAATCCCAAACTCAACACATATGTATCAAATTTCTGGTACCACATCCTAGGACTTTGTTTGAGGCCATACAAAGATTTCTTCAATTTATAGACCAAATTACTTTTGCCTTTCACCACATAGTGCTCCGGCTGTGTCATATAAATATCTTCCTCCAAATCACCATGAAGGAAAGCAGTTTTCACATCCATTTGCTCAACCTCTAAATCATAAGCAGTAGCAATAGAAAGCAAAAATCTAATGGACGTCATTTTTGCAACAGGAGAAAATATCTCACCGTAATCAACACCCTCAACCTGAGAGTAGCCTTTTGCAACCAACCTTGCTTTATACTTCTCAATGCTTCCATCTGAACCAATCTTTTTCTTGAACACCCATTTACAACCAACAGGTTTTCGTCCTTCAGGCAATGGTACAAGATCCCATGTATCATTCTTTTTCAAAGCTGCCATTTCTTCCTCCATAGCAATCTTCCAGGATTCTGCATCATTCATACCTAATGCCTCTTCTACAGATTTTGGTTCATCCACACTAGTATTCAGAGCAAAAATACATCTCCAATCATCAGGTGAATACCTTTTAGGTGGTTGTCTATGTCTTGTAGACCTTCGAACAAGCTGAGTTGGAGGTTCTTCCTCCTCTTCTGAAGATTCAGAGCTAGACGAGCTCTCCTCAAATTCTTGCCTATCTAGGGGTCTCGATTCAACTCTTTCAGGTGTAGAAGGGAGTTGAATCACATCTTCTTTTTTAGTCTGTTCTGGCTGCAATGTAATAGAAGGAGACTTAATTTCTCTAAAAATAACACTTCTACTGTGATTTACCTTTTGTGCAACAGGGTCCCAAAGCTTGTATCCTTTCACACCATAACTATACCCGATGAAGATACATTTCACAGCCTTGTTCTCCAACTTTGTTCGCTTCTCCTTTGGCACATGTGCATATGCCTCGCAACCAAAAACTCTAAGATGTCTCAATGAAGGCTTGTGACCTGACCATGCTTCCATAGGCGTTTTATCAACAAGAGCTGATGTAGGAGACCTGTTAATCAGGTAGCAAGCAGTGGCAACAGCTTCAGCCCAAAACTTTTGTTCGAGACCAGCACCACTCAACATACTCCTAGCCTTCTCCATCAGTGTCCTGTTCATTCTTTCTGCAACTCCATTCTGCTGTGGAGAATACGGAGTTGTCTTATGCCTGTTAATTCCACAGTCTTTACAGAATCTATCAAAATCATTAGAGCAAAACTCACCGCCATTATCAGTTCTCAAACATTTTATTTTCTTTCCAGTCTGCAACTCAACCATTGCTTTAAATTCTTTAAAACGACTAAAAACTTCAGATTTACTCTTTAGAAAATAAACCCATGTCCTTCTACTAAAATCATCAATAAATGAAACATAATATGTGGATTTTCCAATCGAAGAGACATCTACTGGACCAAACACATCAGAATGAATAAGATCCAAAACACCACAAGTTTTATGAGAACTCGAGTAAAACTGAACGCGGTTTTGTTTTCCATAAATGCAATGCTCACAGAAATCAAAGTCAAGATTACAATCATTCAAACCTTCAACAAGATTTTTATTTTTCAAGGTCCTTAGACCCTTTTCTCCAATGTGGCCAAGTCTCTGGTGCCATAACATAGTCTTCTCTGCAGGTAACTTTGCTTCAGACGAAAGAGCACCCTTAGGTACCCAAAAACCATTTCCATATGCTGAAGGTGAAACCTTCAAATCTTCCAATGAAGTATCCGCAAATTTACTTTTTACAGAAGTGCTATTACATTCAACAGTGTATGCTTCAAGCTTATACAAAGTGTCAAACCTGACACCTCTAGCAACTACCATAGCACCCTTAATCATCTTACATCCTCCTTCAGAAAAGACTACCTGCACACCCGCATCTATCAGTTTGCTCACAGATAACAGGTTTCATTTTAATCCAAGGATATGCAGCACACCATTAATTCTTTTTATTCTACCATCAGAAACTTGATTCTAACTTTACCTCGACCAACAATGTCTAGATGTGAATCATCACCCAAGTACACCTTACCTCCATTAAATCCTTCATATTCAGAAAATCAATCTCTATTGGAAGTCATATGAAAAGATGCACCTGAGTCAATTAGCCAGGCATCATTACCTGCATGAGTCGCCAAAGCCGCAATAAATGCATCGCCATCTTCCTTGTCGGACTCAGAATCATAATCTAACTTTTTCTTTTTCTTCTTCTTCTTTTCTTCTTTGCAGTCCTTACGGATGTGACCCGGTTTACCGCAATTCCAGCAAATGACTTTGGACTTTCAAGGAGATTTCGATCTCCCTTTGGATTTGGACTTGTCGCGCTTCTCATTCTTCTTGCCTTTCTCCTTAGGTCTTCCACGAACGGTTAGGGCTTCCTTTGAACTGATGGATACCTTCCTTCGCATCTCTTCACCGAGTAGGGCACCCACCACATCTTCAGATTTCAAAACAACAGAAGTACTACCGATAGCCATAACAAGAGAATCCCACGAATCAGGCAAAGAGCAAAGCAAGATCTGACATTTCTCCTCCTCGTCCATCTTAACACTGACGGATACTAATTGAGCCACCAACATATTGAATGCTTCCAGGTGGTCTACAATTCGTCCACCCTCTTCCATCTTCAAGGAATACAATTTCTTTCTTAAGAAAATTTGATTTAATAAAGATTTCACTTGATACATCTCACCAAGCTTAGTCCATAGCTTCTTTGCAGAGTTCTCTTCATGGACATTGATTAGAACAGAGTCTGCCAGGCACAGTCTGATTAGACCCTTGGCTTTTTGGTCCATAACATCATACTGAGCTACCGCAGTAAGATCTGAGGGCCTTTGGACATTCGCATCAACAGCATCCCAAAGATCTCGATCTATTAGCAAATCTTCCATCTTCAGCTTCCACATCTCAAAATTACTTCCATTAAATTTCTCCACCTCTATTTTCCCTGATGAACTCGCCATCTGAATATTCCTGCAACAAGATCAAAAAGTGTCTTCTGCACAAGCTCCCACTTAAATCTGGATTAGTTCAAAAAACCCAACTGCCCACAATTGAAACCAAAGGTGATCAGGCTCTGATACCACTTGTAAGGAAGTTAAGTAGCGGAAACAACTTCCTACACTAACCTTGAGAGGAGGGTAATGCAAAACTTTTTCAGATCGTTACAACAGTTAAAGAAAAATAGAAATAGATATAATAGCATTCATACCACAACACAGTGATTTACGTGAGGAAAACCCTTTCGGGAGAAAAACCCCACACTCCAAAAGCAGCTCAATATTTTATTTAGCAATCAAAAACAAATTACAACATACTTGTAGAGCAAGCTCTTCGCAGGAGTAGCACTAATCAGAGATTCAGAGGCAACTCAATAGCCATGAGACTCTTACACACAACCTCTATCTCTCACACCTCATAAATAGGAGATACAATACAAGAAACCGTCAAACGGTATTACAAAACCATGGGCTAAAACCACCCAATAAGGTGTAGCCGACCTTATCTCCCTTCTATGACATGTTAAAGCACACATCAACACGTGTCGCTCCCTTTTACAGCTCATTTATGTATCCGATACAAATTATTTTTCCTATTTCAGGAGTGCAAACTTTCGGAGGCCATAACTTGAGAACCGAGTGTCCGATTGACGAACCGTTTGAAGCGTCGGAAAGCTCGCGAAGTGCTCTATCACCTCATAACCCGCTTCGCTGGTTACGGCCACTTTTCAGGGCGTTTCGGAGCCTCTAAAGTCCCCAAAATTAAGTTTAAACATTTTATTGCACCCCTCCAAGATGAAAACTTTAATATCTTCAAAACTAGCTGTGACCTTGCGACGCAACTTTACCGGAATGCTTATCTAGCCAACCAGAAGCTTCAGGGAGAGTTTCGCACCATTTTGTGCTCAAATGAAAACTTACTATAAATAGTAACCTCGCATAAATGCAAGGTTGAGACACCATTTTTCCCAACAAAGATGATCACTTCGCAGAGGAAGAGATTGGAATTGTTTAGGCCAAAAGTAATCAATAGGAACGCTAGAAGTTCTTTCAGCTGGTTTAAAGAGACTATGATTGATAGTAACAACTTCACCATTATGGAGAAATTTCAAACACTTATGTATAGGAGAAGCAATAGCTTTCATGGAAGATAGCCAAGGATAGCCAAGCTTCACACGAAATTGTTCGGAAGATGGAATAATAGCAAAGTTCACATCAAGGGATTTGTTATGGACCTCAATAGGCAATGTAATAGAACCAATTGCAGGAGAAGAAAATGCATCAAATAGTTTCACAATCACATCTGTTTTGTCATAAGTCACTTGATTCAATTGCAAAGTAAAAAGAAATTCTTCAGTAATAACATTAACCATGCACGAAGGATCAATAAGCACTCCACGGCAAGGTGTATTCTTGACTTTTGCAACTATGTATAAAGGACCATCAGGTGCCCTAATGGTTTCATTGGGATCAAATGTGATGGAAGGTTCTTTAGGGTTTTCTTGCTGCTCTACAAAGTTAATCACATTCGGAGTCATAGACACAAGACCATCAGATGAGAGAGAGGAATCATTAGTCTCAATCGCATTAGAGGTATGAGAAGGTAATGGATCAGTGAAAATCTGAAGATTTTGATTAGGAGGAGCTACAGATGTATTGCCTTTATCATTCACTCCAGAAACAGAAATAGTATTATTATCAATCAAATCTTGAATTTTACCCTTTAAAGAAAAACATTTTTCAGTATCATGCCCAGGCTGACGATGAAATTGACAAAAGGCTTTGTTATCAAAATAAGGTGAAGTAATCTTTGCAGGATCAATTTGCCTTATAGGAGGAAGAGTAAGCACATTTTGTTCCAATAACTTATTCATAATACTATGCAATGATTCATTCAAAGGAGTATACTTTCTTTCTTTCTTGAAAAATTTAGAAATAGGAGGCACACCTGATGCTGCATTCACATTGTTGTTGATGATGTTTTCATTGAATTTGATGGAATCTCTGTTCGGTTTAAACTTCCCAAATGGTTGTTGACTGCTATCACCCTTATCACTCGGAGCCATAGGATGTGATTGTTCCATTTGACTCACAGTCAGTTGATAATTGTGAAGAGTTGCACACAACTGTTGGAAAGAAGTAAACTCAGAAAATAGAAGTTTGTCTCGAATATCTTTTTGTAAATTAGAAATAAAGATTCTTTGAATATCATTGTCAGGCACTGGAAAAGAAATTTGAGCATACAAATGCTTATATCTACCAATGAAATCAGTCACTTTTTCTTTAACACCTTGTTTACAATGCATTAAATCAATCAAAGTAACTTTAGGACTTATATTGTTTTGAAATTATTGAATGAAAGCATTTGCAAGTTGTTCGAAAGAAGTAATAGAATAAGAAGGCAACGAGCAATACCATTGTAGGGCTTTGTCTCTTAATGTTCTAGTAAACAATTTTGCAAGCAACCTTTGGTCATAAGCAAAATCGGTACATATTGTTTGAAAAGTCTTAACATGTGTTAGAGGATCTCCTTTACCATTATAAAGTTCCAAATGCGGAATTTCAACATGTTTAGGAGGAATAGCTCGAACAATGTCAAGAGAAAGTGGGCTCGCAACATCAAATGTGGGCACACTAAACTTAGATTGATTCATAGAGGCAATTTGTTGCTGTAAAGAAGAGACAGTTTGTGCAAGATTGTTAATGGTTGCTTCAGTCGAAGAGTTCATATTAGATGTGTTAGATTGAGATGGAGGTGTTATGTTATTGAAAGAAGGTAAAGAGTAAGGTGGTGGGACCCTATGATAGTTAGTCATAGGAGATGATTGGACAGGAGGAACACTACAAGGAGGAATGGAAAACGAATTGCCCCCTTGCGTCATGTTCGTTTGTGGAGATATAATAGGGACACTCATTGAAGGAGTGAATGAAGAAATCGGATTGAATGAAGGAAGAGGGTTTATTGAAGAAGAGGGATTGCCCCCATGACTAGTGATCATAGGAGGAATGTCTTGTGTAGAAGTAGCCATTATGTTTGATGTAAAGGTAGGTATGCTAGCAATAGAAGTTATCAAAGGAATAGAATGATTGACTTGAGTAGGAGGTTGTGTATAACCCAAATTTTCAGCACAACTCTTCATAGGCATCACATTCGAATCCACGATGTGTGCAATACCACGCAAAATATCAATTCCATTCTTATCACTTTGAAGCATACATTTTAGACCCTCAATTAAAGGAAGAGCTTGACTATCGAGGTATTCATGAGACATCCATTGTCGAAAATCATCAAATTGGTTATCCAATTTCGAAATTTGTTCTTCAGAAACCTCATGGAGAGCTTCTTCATCATTAGGAGGATTAGAGGAACTACCCATGTCCTCCTTAAAAAGGCTATTCAAATTAGGTTCCATCTCCTCGGTAATTAAACCTCGGAAAGACTTAATTCTCAGGCTTCGTCTAACGGGAATAGTGTAAGTAGGGCTTATTGTTGTAAAACTCATGCACTAGAGAGAGAGAGAGAAAGTTTTGATTTTAGAGGTAGCAATTTTCAGTAAAATCAACCAATCTTCTGGATTTAAGTTGTTAAATGCAATCACGACAGTCTCCCAAAATTTTGGAAAAAATGTCCGGGACTGTGGCGCTCGGAGTGCAACACGGTCCTTGCAACTTTTTTCGAAATTTGCAGGGATGAAAGGTATGATGATTTTAAAGCTAATCTGAAAAAATTGAGTGATTTTACGATCTGTAGGTAGGCCAAATTAAAGTTGCAATCTCAAAATTGAACCCTACCAAGATTGTCGAAAAATGCAAAATTTGAATTTTGAAAAAGAGAGGGAAACTGAAATTTTGAATTTTATGATTTTAGAGGGAATGTCAAGAGCAATGCAGGTTTTGAAATTCAAAAATTGACTTAATTTCATGCAAAATTCAATTTTGAAAGCGGAAATCAAAGTTGTTGTAATTAAGCACTTAATTTCAAAAGTCACAAATTGCAAGAATTTGAATAAAGCACTGAAATTTCGAATGAATGCAAACACACTTTTCAGATTTAGGACAGTAAGAACACAATTTTGACACAAAATTTCAGTTTCAATGATTTTTGAATGTTTAGAAGCCTTAATCCAAGCAATCACAAGACCAACTTTGACTGTAATTTTGAAGGTGTTAAAATTGATAAAATCAGCCAAAATTTTGGATTTTAGCAGGAAAATACAGTAAGATCTCGCTCCCGAAATTTCAGAAAAAATGTTGGGGACGATGGCGCTCGGAGTGCACACGGTCCTCGCAACTTTTTTCCAAATTTTCAGGGATGAAAGATATTGTGATTTTATTGCGGAATCCAAAGTTACAGCTGATTTGGAAATGTTTTGATCAGTGAAATTATCAGTCAAAGGTTGAATCAAGAGGGTTTCAAAAATTAGGGTTTTGACACTTAACCACTTAATTTTCAAAATCAAAGCACACATATGAATTGATAATTTGTAATAGAAGGGCAGATCTGAAACAAGCATTAACAATTAAATATTTCACAAGCTTAATTGCTAAAAAGAAATTTTAGGGTTTTTATGCAATCACCTCTAAAATTTTGCAAAAGATCAAACATGGAAATGTAATCAATTTTTTCAGATCTAAGCATGAAAAATCAGAAAGGATGTTCACGTCGGGTTCACCAAAATGTAAAGCGGAAAATCGCGATCGAACCCTAGTTGCTCTCCCCTCTTCCAACTCCAAGGAGAGAGAAGGGAGGTTCACTAGGGTTGATGGTTTTCACTTAAGGGAGAGACTTTACATTCAAAAGAGGGGTTGAAACCCACAAGATCCAATCCCACGCAATGCAAGATTGGATGCTAAATGAGTTTCAAGGGTTAAGAAAGCAAGGCTACCCTCTTTTGTAAAGAATGTGCATAGGAGAATTAGGCTAGGAATGCATAGAAAGTGACAAAGATTCGCTTATAAACTGAGATAGGGATATAGGATGAAGCTGCGGACCTGGAATTAGCAGTAAAATGTCGATACGGCGCTGTCCTGCAAATTTGAGCAAAAGTTGTCGGGACGATGGCGCCCGGCGCCACGGTCCTCCGAAAAATCCGCGAAACGAAGGGGGATCTGTTCGTCTCTGCACAAGGATTCCAGATCTTCAATTTCAGCCGCGTACCTGCAACCTACACACAGAAAAGTGAAGATGATTGGGGGGTTAGGGATTAGGGGTTTGCCTTTAGGTCAAACCCCGGTTTTGGAATTAACCAAGAAATGAGCAAGTGTTGTAAATGTAAATGACTGTAAAACAAGTACTAATACCTTGTTCTAAGGATGTTTGTATCATTATGTGCGAAGGTATAGATGTTGTATGTTGTTGTAGTATGTAGTATGTAGTAAGTGATCTCCTCTTCAATGGTTGAATCCTTGTCTTGAATGCAACACTTAGCCTTGAATGGAGACTTGAAATGATCAATTGCTTGAAGGAATGCTTGAATGCTTGAATGCTTGAGTATAATTTCCATGCCTTTTCCATCATATCGAATGAAAGAGGAAAATGTAGTTTATATACTTGTCAATTAGGGCTGATAGACTGATTTTCCCGACCTTAGGCCGACCAGGAAAGTTTATTTTCCAAATTGCAAACAAAAAGACCCGAAGTCCAAAGGAGACCGGGCCCAAAATAGGACCCAGGGACCAGGGCGCTGGGCACCATGGTCTTGGGGGACCAGGGCGCTGGGCGCTCTGGTCCCACCTCCCGGGACAGCAGGGTGCAAGGAGGTTCAGGCCAGGGTGCTTGAAAAATGCAGTTTTCAGTGTCGTAATCAAGTTTCAGGGTCTCCATTCAGGTTGCGTGTTGCGTCGCCATCGTGAAGACCGAAATGCAGTTGAAATTGCAAGTGTCGCAATTTTAGGACGCTACACCAACCTATAATTGATATAATTTGACATGAACCAAAATTTGAATTACAAAATATTTCCAAATAAACCTCCCAAAATTTAGGAAGGAAGGTGTGAGATTGGGTAGTATACTACTTGGTCCTATCAACTTTTTCTGAAATTCAAGGGATGCGAGATAACTAGATTCTAATGTCGAATCCAGCTTGGTGGCACAAATGATAATGTATAGATATGTGGGATGTTCTTTGAAGATTGAAATTAGGGTAAGTTAGGATTAACTTAGAATTAAATAAAAAGGGGCACACCTAGGATCAAGGGCCCAATTGTATGAAATGTGAATTGATAGGGGAGGACTTAGGTTTGATTAAATTTATTAATTAAATACCGAAAGAGGTCCTATAATACAAAATAAAATTGGAAATACTAAGGTGAGTGCTAACTAAGCGTGGAATTGGACAACCTAATTAAGGGTGTACAATTTACGATGCTACAAACACACAATTAATGCTCAATGTGACATGGTTATTCCTTTAGAGACTAGTGAAGTTGAAGTTGAACTTATGTTATGTCTAGGCATTTGAAGAAATGGTGGTAAATATTCCTCTTCTATAGGGGTCATCATACCCCAAGAAAAACTCAAAGAGTGGGACAGTGGTCTCTCCTTCCAACTAGTGTTCTCGTGATTAATATAGATGGCTCTTCGAGGGGTAATCTAAGTCATGTAGGGATTGGAGGAGTTTGAAGAGATAGATTTAAATTTATCTAATTTTTTTCTCCATTTATAAAGGTCACCAAACTAATAATATAATGGAAGATCTTAATATTCATGTTGCTTTAAAAAGGGGATTTGGCGTTGGTTGGTACAATGTTTTTTGCGAGTTATAATATATTAATATGTTAAACACATATTTGAAGGGACGATTCAACAATTTCCCTCAATAGGTCAATAGATTCTCTAGTTGACCAATTATTTAGAGAATATTTCCTTTGGCCATATCACAAGACTCAGAACAAACAGGTGGTTGATTGCCTAGCTAAGTGGGCTTTAGAGAATAATGGCAATTGGAATGTTCAAGACTCGGAACAACTACCTTTGGTTTATTCCTAAGGTCTATATAAGTTTCTTCTTGAGGATGAGCATGGATAATTTTATATTTTATGAGATTTGTGTGTGGATTGGTCACTTCCTATGATAGGTGGTGGTTAGTGCTTTGTTGGTTGGATTCTTAGCTAATAATTCTTAGTCTTTGTGGTTTTGGATCTCTCTTTTCTATGCGGGCATTAGACCCTACTATTGATTCATATTATTCTATTTGTCTTTTGTAGCTGAATTCTTAACGATTAAATTAAATTTTACCCTATTTTCCAAAAAACAATATTATTATCTAGTTATTAGTGTGTGTGTGTGTGTGTGTGTAAAGTTGTTGTTTTCTATGTGGCTAGACATTTTTTAAATAGACCATCTAAATGTGATTGCATTATAGTCTATCTTGGTAAGCAATTCTCATTTTCAAGGTTGACTAATTTAATGACTTGTGAAGAAAGATCATTTATATGATAAGAAGCCATTCAACATACCTATATGTCATTAAGCATGAAAATTTGATATAACTATGCATGTTCATACATGATCCATAAATGATGATATAAGTAATAAGAGAACTCTTAATTGTAGATGATATGTATGGTGAATAGAGGTTTGTCCCTTTGTGTAACATTCTAGAGTATACTAAAAAAAGTTCACAATCAAGTCAATAGACAATTTAACTAGTAAGAAGAGAAGGCACAATTTTAAAATATGTTTTAAAAGTGTAATTATTACTTTAACACAATAAAATTGAAAATGGTTTTATTTCATATTACAATTTTGATCTAATGTGAGAAATGAGATATTTGAAGGTTAGATTGTGATGCAAAATATAGAGTTAGTCGAGGATTATAGTATAATGTGACAACTTTTGTGCTTAAATATATCACTTCTATACTAGCCATTACATGAATACCAAGCATATAAAAATGAGTCCAAAAGAAACAAAAAAATGTAAAGTACGCAATTTTCACCTTACAAATGTATAATTAAACAAATAACTTTTATAAAAAAAGAATTATAATATATAAATGCATATTCTTATTACTAAATATATTATTATATTTTTATAAAAGTTTTAGATTTATTAATATATAAGAAATAAATTTGAAAATAAATATTCATATAAATAATTATTTGTTTATTTTTATTTTTAAATATTTATATTATATTAAATATCATATATTATATTTCAAATAATGAAATTAAATATTACAATTATACAAAAAAATAAAAATAAAAAATTATCGGTTATACAAAACATTTATTATTCCTATATACAACTTTAAAAAAATTCTATAAGATAATAATAATTAATAACTTCATTGTCTAGAAATAAACTAAGTTTTTTAAATATCATCTTCCTTAATATAGGTAAAAATAGCTCATCAACAGTATATAATTTTTAATTCTAAAATATAAAATCATTTCATTTATGATTTTAAAACAAAGAATATAAGTATCCATTGTACATGGAATTTATTACTTGATACGTGTTAACCTATCTTAATGATTAATTTTTTATTTTGTTGTGAAGATTGCAACAACAAAATGCACTTCTATAATGGAAGCGAAATGCAAAAAGTTGGTGTGTCACAGATCCATCAAACTTGCACTTTTCGATCACCATGGATCTCTTTGGCCCCTTCCCTTTTCCTACGCTCAAGCACAACCCTGTACTTCGTTGCACCAAAAATTGAAATCCTTTATGATTTCTATTTCTAGGAGCATTGATTCTCTTCCACTCTGAACTAGCCAAATTTTCTTCTATCACTTTATTTAAGCCCACCCTTGAGTCTTTGAATGCCATTAAAAGGCGATTATTAGAGCATTTATCCATATAATTCTCAAACCTTATAGAAAACAAAAAAAAATGGTTAGATTAAATAATTAAATATTCAATAAAATTACATGAAATAATTATATTTAATCAATAAATCAAAATAAGTTATTTAATTGTGAATTTATGTAAATCAAATTCTAAAATTATTAAAGTTCGAAATACGAATAAAAAATTGTTATTAAATTTTATAAATAATTTTTATGCTAAAAATTTAGAAGAAATATATATTTTATATATGAATTAATCATAAGTCGTCTTGATATTTGAAAAATTAATTAAAAAACAAAAATAATATTTCAAGAATATCTACGTTAAATTAAAACATTCTTAAAATTTGAATAATTAGTTATAGAAAAGCTAGCATACTTATCTTTAGAAAAAACCTTATCATTCTTTAAGGTTCTTGTTTCACTTGATCCACATATCTAACTAAAAATTAACACCTCTAGTGTGAGATCTTTGTGTGTATTTTGTATAGTTGCAATGTATATACAACATTATTTCAATGAATTGATACAAAGATAGTTGTGCAATAACTTGATGAAAGAAGAAATGTAGTCCTTTAATAGCATGACAGTCATGTCTCTTCTGAAAAAACCTAGGTCCACTTCCAAAAGTGTTCTTTTGGTTGCTTCTAGGTGCTTCTAGTGTGATTATTGGTGATGGGGTATGGTATGGTGGTTGTGTATCATGTTCCTACATCGTTTGAATCTAATGGTTTGGAAATTTGATTATACTCTTTAAGTCATGATGGGTCTTTTGGTTGCAATGTGAGACCTCGAATTGTGTCTTGACCTAGATTCCTTGGTGGCATGTTGGGTCTAGTTGGGATTCCTCTTTAACCTATATATGGGCATGGTAGAATTGGGGACCTCTTTTAGATACCCTAATGAGTATTCTAATCTAGGTTCTCATAATTATTTTTCTCTATAGGCAGTTGTTATCTTATGTTCAATCATCTCTTGTCCTTATTATTTTATAGGATATAATTGATAATGAAAAATAGTATGCTAGTAATTGATTGAATAGATTTTGACATGCATTAGTGGATTTTGGAGAGCTAAATGATTCTTGATAGACAAACATCAAGCTCTATCCTTGTATTAGAGGATTTTTAATTGTGATATTTAAATCTATTATAGATAGGGAAACAATGTTGGATGGTTAATTATCGATGCAGGGTTAGTATTATTTGTCACTCAGGACTTTGTTCCCTTCTTTCAACCCTTTAATTCAATACATCAATGTCTTCCCTATTAGGGTAGGATTACATACAATCACTTTTCATTTTTTTGGATAAATCCTATTTTGAAGTTATAGGAGATGATATTAGTCATTTTTTCAAGGTTAATTCATCCTCTTCAAATTTTAGATACTACTTATGCTTGATTTTTTGTTAACAATGATATGTGCAAGACTCTTCTTGGAGATATTATATCTCAATGGCAACAAATAAGCATTGGTCTTATTTGATCAATAATGAGGATATTCCCTTCTATTGTATAAGGTACTTTGTTATTGGATACCTTCAATTGGAGTACCCTTGATCCTATCAATCAATGGTAGGCTTGACTATCTAGTGGGATAATTCCCTACCCAAACACTTAATTATTAGTGGTTTTTTTCACTTCGAAGATGCTAATTTTCCTAAATATTTAACAATGCACTTGCGTGCCTAAGATGGTTCCTTCTATGGTATCATTATAAGTTAATTGATCCCTTTGACATATTATGATGGTAGATCCTTTTCTCTTGCTATACATACGACTTACTTGCAACTTCCAACTTCTTTTGATAGACATTCTTCATCCTTGAGTGAGGCATATTGGGTTGAGATGATGAATGATGGGCGCCCTTCCATTTATCATTGATGTAAGGATGGTTTATTATTGGGTAGAAGAATTATGTGTCCTAGATATTTGTACAAAGAAAGAAGAGAGGTCTTCCGAAATATATTTGAAAAATCTCACCCCTAGATTTTCATCTACTGATGGGATTTTAAAATAGCTCTCATAATTGATTGATCTATAGATTTTGATGTAGGTTTCAGTGGGTTTTGGAGTGTAGGGCGATTCTCCTAGAGTAAAATCAAGCTCTACCCTTGTATTAGAGGATTGTTAATTGTGATACTTAAATCTATTATAGATAGGGAGACAGTGTTGGATGGTAGGTTATAGATGTAGGGTTAGTAGTCTCTTTCACTCGAGATTGTTTTACCTTCTTTCAACCCTTTAATTGAATACCTCAATGTCTTTCCTATTAGGGTAGGATTACATAAAGTCTCTCTTCACTTTTTTGGAGATATCCTATTTTTAAGTTATAGGAAATGATACTAGTCATTTTTTTAATGTTAACTCAACCTCTTCAAAATTTAGATACTACTTATGCTCAATTTTTGTTAACAATAATATCTCCAAAGCTCTTCTTGGAGATATTATCTCAATGGCAAAAAAAAAAAAAAGACATTGGTCTTCTTTGATCGATAATGAGAGTATTCCCTTCTATTGCATAAAGTAATTTGTTATTGGATACCTTTCATTTGACTACACTTGATCCTATCAAGACACTTAATTATTAGTGATTTTTTTTACTTCGAGGATGTTATTTTTCAACAATGCATCCTATTTTGGCCATGGAAGCTCACATTCCTAAGTTGGTTCCCTTCATGGATATTATAAGTCAATAGATTCCTTTGATGGATTATGATGGTGCATCTTTTCTCTTTCTCTGCGACTGGCTTCTTTGCAACTTCCAACTTCTTTTTATATACATTCTCCTTCCTCACATGAGGCATGTTGGGTTGAGATGATGGATGATGAGTGGGGTGCCCTTCCATTTATCCTCGATCTAAAGATGGTTAATTATTGGGTAGCAGAATGATGTGTCCTAGATATATTTGTCCTAGATATCTAAAAGTTCAAATTGCCATTTATTAAGATATGAAATGTACCAAATTTGTCGTTGAAAAGATAGATAGATACCTGTGATAACCATCTGCAGAGCCTGATACCGGCTTCCAACCATAGTAGGCGTTGAGTTTTCCTTCACCTCCCTTAACGTCGGGAACAGCATAAACTCCGGGGTCATCTGGACTGACATAATCAGACTGAAAAGCCCCTGCAATGAGAGACCCATCAAAGGCTGTCATATGAGGATATGAGTCACTATTAGGGCACTGCTTCTCTGTGCATTTTGAGCACGCTTTGCACAATTTGCTACTCTCTAATGACTCCACTGCACCACTCATAAGGAGAGCCAAGACTATGATCAGCACTCTCATCATTTTTAATATTTGACCACCCCAACTGCCTCATTATCCCGCTCCTTCCTCAGGCCCATTTATATCAACCAAACACTTGGAATAATCCGCTGTGAGAGGGAAACGCCCATGGAAACGTTAATTCGAATGATATAAACGAAATTCGCCTTGACTTCCATAATTTTGCAGAGATTCATTACTACGATGAAGACAAGCCTGCAAATTCTTGTGCGCCAAAGAATTGTCGGTCTGGTCAAATCGACAGTTTATGCCTGGAAGAAACATAGGAAAAAATTATGTGCCGGTTGAGACAGATTAGATGTAGGTCCCAAAATTTCAGAGTGTGTTGCCGCGTCATTACCAAAGCTAGTCGTATTCATTTTCTTTGGTGTCGATAAGATTAATCCTTACGGTCCTCGTGGAGACTGCCATTTTGTCGTGAGCATTGACTGTGGCAGGCTTTAAACATTTTAATGTGGAAATGGAGGAATTGGAATTTATCATTAGTGTATGGATATATTGAAATATTTCGACAAAGTGGTATTAAATTTGTTAGATGGGATTAATAAGAATGTAAAGATTATATCTGAATTTAAGTGGGTAAGATTTCGGGGGAAAGTTTATGGTTAGATGTATTCGAGTCGGAATTATGTTAGGATGGGTGATTTTTTTGAAAGGGTTCGGTGTTTCATTCTTGAAAGCATTACCTACATGTAATGATTTATAAGTGGACCCATATGTAAACCACTACTCATATGATGTGAGTCAATGAATTTGACTCAAAAATTATGGACTTGAAATATGATATAAATATCATGAGAAATGACTATTTTTTAATTCATGTGAGAGTTTTGATTAAGATAAGTTGGTTTTGAAGGGACTATAAACCTTGTGTTGAGCATTGAATTTAAATAAATAGAATTATGTGGTTTCAATTGAAGCTACAGAAGTTTTCTTTAAAAAAAATGAAATCAAGCATGCCCTTAAGAATTTCGATAGAACCCTTGGCATTTCCATCGACATCAGAATCCTAAAGATTATCGCTCAAACCAAGGTCATCGGATATACATGCTAATCCTTCACCGAGATATCTAGTTTAACTGAAATGGTACACCTGTTGTATCGAAGAAACCTATCAGTGTTTCATCAACAAGATGACTTATCGAACAGACTTGGGCCTCGATGAGTTCCAAAAGTGGCTCATCGAAAACATTATTTTCATCGACAGGTGGTATGTCGAGGAAACCGCAGGAAGTTCTCATCGATAAGACTTTTCAAGAAAAAGAAGGTGTCGAAGAGGTGCAAAATTTATTGGTCGACGATCACAGTTTCATCGAATAATGAAATGTCGAAGGAGGATATTCTTCTTTCGTCAACATTAAAGATTTCATCAATGACCCGTGCAAAAGCCGGATAACGAGGGACTGTTATCGGCATACTCAAAAAATGATAAGATAGTTGCAAAATGCGGCGGTGAAAGGATTCCCATCGAAAACAGGGTTTCGATAAGCCGATGGAGGATTACATCAACATAGACACATGAGGTAGAGCCTTTCGATGAAATTGAAGAAATCGATGAAGCCACAAAGCTCCTTAACAATGATGGTAGTTTCACCGAAACTAAGGAGACATCGATGAAACATGACATTTTAAGGGAAGATAAAGTTAAGCCACTGAAGTACATGATTCCATCGAAAAAGGGTGCGGCCATAGAATTGATGAGCATTGATGGGCGATATGAAGTGTTGCTAGATGAATGATTCCTTTTTGTCGCGAGGATCAATACAAAGCTTAATAAAGTCACTTCATCATAAATTCAAATAAATGCCTCTGTGACCATTGTGCAACTGATAATGGTAACTAATAAAGTCGCCATGAATGCTCGATAAATTGATGAAAGAGGAAACACTTCTGAGTGACACTTGAAGAATTTGCAGTGAGCCTTGGAAAGTCAAGACGATTCGAGATCAAATTCATGAGTGGTCTACCCAGAATTCAAGTAAGTTTTTCACTCTCAAAGCTCTGTAGTGATAATGGAGGGGTCATCTTCTAAAAGGAATAGGGCTAGGAAAGATAAAGGGACCCAACCCCTAGAAGACAAACCTACGAGGCAGAAAAAAGGAATGGCGCTCTCTGGCCCAGGACCTAATTGGCCAATGTCCTGCATCAAGCCTTAGGTCTAAGAAAATTAAAACAGATAAGGCGAGATTGCAAGATGCATTGAAGGAAAATGAGGCCATGACTGTAGAAGAAAGAGCTCAAGGGGACCAATACCTGATGGAGAATGACAAATACACAGACACATTGAATAAAGATCTCCAAATATTGGACAAAGACTGTGTTGCAACGATACCCGTTATCTACAAGAAAGGTGACCTGGCTCCATTAAAGCAATGGCAAAAGGAAGTTGCACATATTAAGGAGAAAGTCGTGGATATTTATATGAGTGCTTTTGGTAAGAAGATGGGTTTCCTATTGAGAAACAAAGAACCTCAGACTTTGTATGAAGCTTTTAACACAGCTAGAAACATTGAAAATAATTTGAAATTTGGGATAGCCAAGAAATTTGTGTCTGTTGTAGTTTCTTATCAAAATGCCTTCAAGGGTGAAATACCATGTGAAGCTCAACCAGTCATTCCTTGTCTAGGTGCATCCAGCTCCGCAATTCCGAATGGTTTTGTTGATGCCTATGCTTCAAATTTGAATGAGAATCAAAATCCTCTGTTGTCAATGTCGGTTGCCTCTCACAGTAATGAGGGAATGATTAGTGTGCAATGTTGTGATAATGCTGACATGGAGATTGATATATACAAAGGATATGTACCATTTGATTTGTATGTCGGTTATGCTGACTATGTGACTGCAAATTATCAAGTTAATCATGCATCTCCTAAGGTTAACAATAATGAAAATTATGGTAATTATGACCATCGATCTTTAAATGTTGCTGATGTATTTGATGTTCAAATACCAAATATTGAAGGATCACCAAATGTAGCTGATTATGTAAGTGAGGTTGTGCAATATGATGAAAATCAGATTCTGGTTAAGTCTGACAAATCTGAAAATAAAATTGTGGATGATGTTGATAATGTGTTCAGTGCAAGTATACCCAGTGATGAATGTGTTTCAAAATGGAGTGGTGTTGCTCATTATGAGGACAATGAGTTCTATTCCCAGCACCTTGAAGGTATGCAAATGAACAATGAAGATCAATTTCAGAATGAGAACGATCTTGGCACAAGTGTTTCACTTTCTTTTGATCAGCAAATGAATGTCAGTTATGCATCTGAAAGTGGTTATGAAAATTCTTATTATTCATCTTGTGAAGATGATATAATAGAAGACCAAGTTATGTACCTTAGTTATGAATCTGAAAACGAAAGTGTTTTTGAAGATAAGAATGTATGTGACAGTGCTGGTAATGTTCTATTTTCATATTTAAATGAACCCACACTTGAATGCTTTCAAAATTTCAAGTACCATGATGAGGATGTGAATGTTGATAATAAGCTTGAACCGGATTTGGAGTTCTTTTCTTTTGATACAAATATCCATGGTGCTGATTTCATTGATGAGAATGATGAAGTTTCCCCTTGTGCGGAACAAATTTGTAATGCTGATGTAGTTCTGAACAGCAGTAGCATGGGTTGTAAGAATTTACTTCATGATGAAGACAAGAGACATTGGTTATGTGATGACTTTTTCAGACCACAAATGGAAGTTTTTCAAATGGATATAAGTCTGGATGAAGAAGATTTAGCTGAGGATTTGCTTCAGCCAGAGGTATGCATTCTTTTCCATGAATGGGATGCTGAGAATGCAGAGGTTTTCAGTTTGATAAACAAGGATAGTATGAGGTGTGATCAGCATAGTGAAGTGTCACATCCGGATTGTAATGTTCGTGTTCCTTGTTTGCATCAATTCATTAGTAGTGTCCCTCATTCTATTGATTTAAATGATAATAAGGCATGTGCTGATAAGAATTACAATGTTGAAAATGAATGTTTTATTTTTGAAGTTCAACATGATGATGTCTTTGCAAATGGTAGAATTGATTGGGATAGTGAAGTGTATTGCAGCTTGTGGGAAGGCCTCTATGGCGAATTGTCTCATGTTTTTACTTGTGTTGAAATAGTGTGTGATCACAAAGTTCAAAATCAGACAAGAGGTAAGCACACTAGCTGTTTCAGTAATGAGACAAAAAGGGTGGATTTTAAAAGCTATGCTCAGTTGTTACTGGAAGGTGCCTTTGTTTGGATCATGGTATTAAGTGATGAGAATAGAATTTTTGACAGACGTAAATGTTTGTAAGTGGAGCAGTTGTAATTAGTTGTGAGTTTGTTTGTATATATTGTACAGTCCCTTTGCTTCAATGTGTGGTTTTCAATAAAGTGCCCTGTTGTTTGGGTAGAATAAGGAAGCCATGTTCTTGAAATGAGACGAGAAGAGGAGAATGAAGGGAAGAATGATCCGTTTTTGGGTGGTCTGCTTAACCAAAGATATCTGGATTCTTGTGTTGATCTTGCAATCAACCATCCCCAGTCAGAGCCACTATTGGGAGTATTTAAAACTGAGTCAAGTTTATAGGCCCATTTCAAAATTTTGCCCTGCATTTCCAAATGATTAAAATAAGTCAGTTTGAATGGCCTAGTTAGCAAGGGGGTAAAATGGAGCCGGTTGATTTTCAGAGGGTAAGGCTCGGGATTCATGTCCCACACCTTTCATTAGGCCTATTCAGTGATGTGCAACTTTCATAATTCAATTTGGATAAGTTTATGAGGTACCCAGTTTGAGGGGTGAGCTGGAAGTGCATTTTAGGCACAAATGCAGATTTTATTGAGTAGCCTAATTTGAGCGATTACATTTTTTGCCCTGTTGATCATCATGGATAAATTCAAAGTGGATTCAATTCTATGCATAAATGTGAGTTAGCCTGCAAAATTTCAAGTCTAGACGAATCCATTTGCTCAGTTTTTGAAGCCAAATCCGTTTGCAGTTTGTGTGTTTTGACTAGTCCCTATTTTCGACAGCTAGTCGGAGCCCTGTTTCGCACAAGTGTACAAGTTGCCTCAGTAAGCGTCATGTCAGAATATTTGTTCCGGGATAATTTTGGTATAAATGATGAGCTACATTTCAAATTTCAAGCCTCTACCAATCCGTTTGATCGGTTTTCAAAAGGGTTCATTTAGCCATCATTTTCAGTCTTCCGTACTTTCAGTGCTATGTCAGTTAATGTAGTCATTTTTGTGAATGCGCCATTTGCATCCTGTCAATCTAGTGATCAAATTGAGAATTCTAAGTTTTAATACGTACTTCAAGGTACCTGTGTTTCAAATTTGAGGGCCTACGGAGGTCGTTTGGTATTTTTGGGAAAGGTGTCATGTGTTGCCAGGACATTGACTTCATCAGGTCCGCAGTGTCGACAAAGCCAGTTGGGCATTTTCGGAAATGAATATCTCTTCGCTCGGGACTCATCTTGAGAAACCATTTGGTAGATGTCATCCTTGTATATCAGAGTACACGCCTGTCAAATGGCGAGCTCCAGAAAGGTGTTTTGACAGGTTTGAAAATTATGTCTTCGCGATTAAATGCGAAAATTGTGGCATAATTGTCTGAAGGTTGTAAAATGCGGATTAATGATCTGAAAACAATGTCGATCATTTCCAGAGGTGTGTTTGAGGTCCGTGAAGCATTCTAGGGGTCAGTTGCATGAAAACAAAAAAAATTATAGTCGGACCCACTTTGGGGCCCGACCTGGCTCATGCTGATGCATTATTTTTTTTGTGGCGAACTGTTCTTGTTTCATGGCAATGCATTTTCCCATGCCTTGGTCTTCGCATCACCAACATCATTTTTTAAATGCTTCGACTTCTTTCAGCGAATGTAATGACATGCAATCTCCCAGGGACAGATATATACAAGTATGCAAAATCTCTATTGAAGAGGTTTGAAGGAAATTAGAGAAACGTTTCAGAACCAAAGCTTATTGAAGCACAGTGCAAGTGCAAGCATGAAATACTCTCCTATATTATGGATCAAATTTGAGTGTGCTAGATTGAGGAGAGTATTTATATGAAGATTTCCATTAAAATGCACATTGGTGGGTGTACTTCAAACTCCACGTTTTCTGCAGTTGCATCCTCCAAAAATGAAGTTCCCAACCCCTCTGTGTGGCTATTTGGGGGTCTTATTAAACACTAAGCATTGCTTCAGCATAGCTCTCCCACGTGATGGCTGGTAGAGGCAGAAATTTTAAACTTCAATTAAATACAATGAGCGATTTTGCTTTCAAATCGCCCCCCTCACATGGTCTTAGCAGCTGCCAAAACGTTCAAATTCAATGTGCAGGAGTATTCTCCCCTTCCACTACGTGGCATGTGGCTGGTTAAATAGAAAATAGTCTCAGATGTGGCATGCTACAGAAGACCTCCAAGTCTCACGTGATAGTTGAAGAAGGCTGCCAGGCAAGACAAGTTAATATTAGTCAGAGACCTCCCTCCACATGATGGGTGAGCTTGCAGAGGTAAAACGTGGAGGATGGTGCTGAGAAAATGCAGAAGCTTTTAAAGCTTTATCCAGAAAACAAGTTTTCTCTCCCTCCACATGAAGTCTCCCATGGAATACAGTTAATGTCTTATGTGGAGTGGAGTTTTAAGAATGCAGATAATTTCAGTTAAATGCAACAGGCACAAATTCCCCTCATGTGGGCCATGAAAGCTTTCAGACTATTCCAAAGCTAGCATCCTCCTCTCACATGGGGTAAATTAAATTTTTTTGCACAAAACTGTAACCATGGTGTGTGGCGCGGTTGCTTTAGATCCTTGTCTCCCCCATGCCATGAGTTGGAAGGTGATTTTGAACATAGGAAAAGTATCATGAAACTCCCAATCAAGGTGCAATGGCAGGTGTAATTCCAATGTTCCCAGCCATACTGTACAAGGGGCATTCAGAAAATTAGAAGATGCACAAGTAAGTGTAAAAGGGTTAAACTCTTCCCTGTGGCGTTGAGGAGAAATTAAAAAAACCTTTGAGCAAATGTAGATGGTGTTGAGGGTGGAGGAGAAACTTTTTAATTCTTCCAAGCCATGTAAGTTTCAAAAATCGCCATTAAAGCACTCAGAAAAAACTTCCAGAAAATGCATTTTCAGTAAAAGCCTTTAATCCCACATGCACTGGGAAAGGGACGTTTTTGATGTTTATATGCAAATCCACATAGTAGTAATATGTCTAAGCCATAAAGGCTTTTGACAGATGGTGCCTATGCGCGCCCAAGGTGGGCCCACACGCGAGCACGGATCCCGAGGCGACGGAGGAGGTGACTGGGTGGCGACCATGTTGACCCCACGTAGGCATGCTTCCCAAGGCAAACGGGCAAAATTTTGCAGAGGAAGGTCGGCGTAACGAGTGAGCAAGTTCAAGATGGATCAACGATGCACACGGTTTTGCGAAGGCGAGATGCACGGAAGTTAAGCCCTGCGAAGTTGCAAAAAGGGTAAATGTCGAGCATGTTGGATCAAGATCAACGGCCCGCGCGGTTTCGCAGATTGAAGATGCATGAACATTAGACCCTGCGGAGTTGCGAAAGCAAGGTGGCGCATAGGTGGCGGGTACAGTCAGTTGTCCAGCAAGCGGGCCCCGGTGAGGTGGCAATGACATGGCGCTGAGGTGGCGGCCAAGTGGCAATGACAAAGCAGATGACATGGCGGTGATGAGGTGTCATCCCAAGTGGCATCCGGTCAACCCCATCGACCAATCGGAGGCTGCCACGTGGTAAAGCGTCAGAGCATAATCAGAGCCAAAAATTAAAATTAAAATCAGTAAATGATATAGTTTAAACTATATTAAAATTCGAAAATTTAAATGACTAAGCACAAATGGGGATTAATTCGCCCAAGGCTCAATTTTTGGCCAAAGTATGAAGTGTTATATATTTTCGGAAAGCTCTTGGAATGAGGAATCCGATTATGAGGTTAATTTTGACAAATGTGGGATATTTTGGAAGCAGTTTCCATGGGAACGAAATTCAGTTGGAGAGGAGACACTTGGCAATTCAATTGCAGATTTGATTTGATTCCCTCTCCTTCTTATTCCCAATTCTTCTCAGTTGTAAGGGTTCCAGAAATTTAGAGAATGGCTCCATTTTTTCATGGCTTCCAATTCTGAGTATTCTTCAAGATTGTACAGAGCAAGGCTATCCTTTCAGTAATGGAGTTCAATTCCTTGCTATAGGTGTTCTTAGTTGCAAATTCTTGTGTATGTAAGGCATGCACAAATTCACACAGAAGTTGTCTCTGGATTTGTATTTTCATTATATTCAAATCAGATCCTCAAGGAGGCTGAGATTTGTTATCTCAAGGAGGTAATTGTGATTGTTTGCAGGGATTCTTCAACAAAGAATTTAAATTTTGTAATAGATCATGAATAATGGAATATAGTTTCTGGATTTGATATTTTCTGTGAATGAGCTGAGTAATGCATTTATGCAAGGCATTAAATGCATGAATATTTAGTAATGAAGATGGATTTGCAGTATAAGCTTTCATTTATAGTTTAATGAGTGACTATGTTGCCCTTGGATAAGGCACTAGTCTTGCAAGTTTGGGGATGTTTTCAGATTAAGCAAATTAAAAGATAAATTTAATTTCCCTTCATGTTTAGGGGTGTTTGTGTTCCATTCTTTCCAAGCTCTGTTTCATCCTATTGTTTGTACAGATCTAGCTAATCTATAATGTTTCCTAACCCGTTGAGCTTGTGAAATGATCTATCTGCATAGTGTTGATGCAGTTATGTGTCTATAATTGTTGTATTTAGTGCATCAAAAGGGTGTCCCCCCCTAGGTCTAGCAGAACCTGAAGTGCAGGAGGATCAATTAGGGTCCTATGTTATGTTGTCCAAGCCCTGATGTGTTTTATAGACTGAAATTGGCCATTTCATAGAAATATTTGTAGGTGTTCTTGGGTTATCACTTTTGGTGAACAACCAAAATGGCGACTCTGCTGGGGAATTAATGGATTTGAATGTTTGATTGATCAGGTCAGAAGTTGAATGTATCCTTCGTTCTATCAATTTTGTATCCAGCCAGTCTGTCCGTTGTGTATGCACAAAGTGTAAATTGATTTTGCAGAGTTAGAAAGTGCTCCTTGTTCTGGATCTGCAAAATGATATGTGTTTCATATCATATTTTATGAAGGAGTAACAGTGAATGTATGGTTGAAAGTTGTAACAAATTCTTTCAGCTGTATGCAAATTTTTCCCCAATTCCTTATTGGGTGGCGACTCTGTGGTTCATACCAGTATTAAGCAGCCTGGAAGAGTGTTGATTGCAGCAAGATTGAAGGAGACAGTAAAGAATTTGAATGTGTGTTGAATGGTGTTCTGCTATTCAAAATATCCTCTGTGCAAGAGGTGGCGACTCTGATGTAAAAGACAGTGCTAAAGTGTGAAGTAAATCTCCAGATCTACAAGTCTTGCAGCTACATATCTCCAGGTATTTTCAGAGGATTTAAAATGCAAGGCATCTCTTCTGAAAGTTTGAATGTATAACGTAGTTTTCCCATTTACTGAACAGCACTAGTTTAGAGGGAAAGAGAGAATCTCAAAATTGATTTGCATATATATGTTGCTAAAATATCCAGTGTATGTTATCCTCCGTAGTATGCAAATGTGAAAGAACTTTATGTCAAGCAATGTTAAGGAATCGATTTGAATGAGGATATGTGCTTGAATTTTTGTATTCCAAATTGTATAATCATTTGTGGAAGTAGGAAAAAATGAGTAGTGAAGTTTTTCAGCCTTGTGTATTTCCACATAGAGCCATGCCTAGTAAACCAGAACAACCATGTAATAGGAAAAGTTTTAGTATAAAGCACTATGCTGCTCTAAACTTTGAAGGTATTCCGGGTTACCCAAATCCCATACCCATAGAAATCAGAAAGTATTTGCCTATATTCAATGGGAAGAAATCAGAATTAGCATGTCAGCATGTGAAAAGAGTTTCAGATTTGATAGGAGAGTTCGAAATTTGCCAAGAAGATGTATGCATGAAATTGTTTGTTCATTCATTGAAAGAAGATGCAAGAGATTGGTTTTCTTTCTTGCCAGTGAATTTTGTTACCTCATGGGAAGAATTGATTGCAAATTTCATGGATCAATTTGATGAGAAGGTGAGTGATTATGACTTGTTGAAAGAATTCACTTATATACAAATCAGGGAAGATGAATTGGTACCCACATTTAACATCCGATTTTCACAAGCATTGAATAAAATTTCCAGAAAGTATAAGTTTGATGATATGGTATGTTTGGATATTTATATGAGTGCTTTTGGTAAGAAGATGGGTTTCCTATTGAGAAACAAAGAACCTCAGACTTTGTATGAAGCTTTTAACACAGCTAGAGACATTGAAAATAATTTGAAATTTGGGATAGCCAAGAAATTTGTCTCTGCTATAGTTTCTTATCAAAATGCCTTAAACGGTGAAATACCATGTGAAGCTCAACCAGTCATTCCTTGTCTAGGTGCATCCAGCTTCGTAGTTCCGAATGGTTTTGTTGATCATGTGCTTCAAATTCGAATGCGAGTCAAAATCCTCTGCTGTCAATGTCGGTTGCCTCTCACAGTAATGAGGGAATGATTAGTGTGCAATGTTGTGATAATGCTGACACAGAGATGATATATACAAAGGATATGTGCCATTTGATTTGTATGTCGGTTATGTTGACTATGTGACTGCAAATTATCAAGTTAATCATGCATCTCCTAAGGTTAACAATAATGAAAATTATGGTAATTATGACCATCGATCTTTAAATGTTGCTGATGTATTTGATGTTCAAATACCAAATATTGAAGGATCACCAAATGTAGTTGATTATGTAAGTGAGGTTGTGCGATATGATGAAAATCAGATTCTGGTTAAGTCTGATAAATCTGAAAATGAAATTGTGGATGATGTTGATAATGTGTTCAATGCAAGTATACCCAGTGATGAATGTGTTTCAGAATGGAGTGGTTTTGTTGATTATGAGGACAATGAGTTCTATTCCCAGCACCTTGAAGGTATGCAAATGAACAATGAAGATCAATTTCAGAATGAGAACGATCTTGGCACAAGTGTTTCACTTTCTTTTGATCAGCAAATCAATGCCAGTTATGCAGCTGAAAGTGGTTATAAAATTCTTATTATTCATCTTATGAAGATGATATAATAGAAGACCAAGTTATGTACCTTAGTTATGAATCTGAAAACGAAAGTGTTTTTGAAGATAAGAATGTATGTGACAGTGCTGGTAATGTTCTATTTTCATATTTAAATGAACCCACACTTGAATGCTTTTAGAATTTCAAGTACCATGATGAGGATGTGAATGTTGATAATAAGCTTGAACCGGATTTGGAGTTCTTTGCTTTTGATACAAATATCCATGGTGCTGATTTCATTGATGAGAATGATGAAGTTTCCCCTTGTGCGGAACAAATTTGTAATGCTGATGTAGTTCTGAACAGCAATAGCATGGGTTGTAAGAATTTACTTCATGATGAAGACAAGAGAGATGGGTTATGTGATGACTTTTTCAGACCACAAATGGAAGTTTTTCAGATGGATATAAGTCTAGATGAAGAAGATTTAGCTGAGGATTTGCTTCAGCCAAAGGTATGCATTCTTTTCCATGAATGGGATGCTAAGAATGCAGAGGTTTTCAGTTTGATAAACAAGGATAGTATGAGGTGTGATCAGCATAGTGAAGTGTCACATCCGGATTGTAATGTTCATGTTCCTTGTTTGCATCAGTTGATTAGTAGTGTCCCTCATTCTATTGATTTAAATGATAATAAGGCATGTGCTGATAAGAATTACAATGTTGAAAATGAATGTTTTATTTTTGAAGTTCAGCATGATGATGTCTTTGCAAATAGTAGAATTGATTGGGATAGTGAAGTGTATTGTAGCTTGTGGGAAGGCCTCTATGATGAATTGTCTCATGTTTTTACTTGTGTTGAAATAGTGTGTGATCACAAAGTTCAAAATCAGACAAGAGGTAAGCACACTAGCTGTTTCAGTAATGAGACAAAAAGGGTGGATTTTAAAAGCTATGCTCAGTTGTTACTGGAAGGTGCCTTTGTTTGGATCATGGTATTAAGTGATGAGAATCAGATTTTTGAAAGAGGTAAATGTTTGTAAGTGGAGCAGTTGTAATCAGTTGTGAGTTTGTTTGTATATATTGTACAGTCCCTTTGCTTCAGTTGTGTTGTTTTCAATAAAGTGCCCTGTTTTTTGGGTAGAATAAGGAAGCCTTGTTCTTGAAGTGAGATGAGAAGAGGAGAATGAAGGGAAGAATGATCCGTTTTTGGGTGGTCTGCTTAACCAAAGATATCTGGATTCTTGTGTTGATCTTGCAATCAACCATCCCCAGTCAAAGCCACTGTTGGGAGTATTTAAAACTGAGTCAAGTTTATAGGCCCATTTCAAAATTTTGCCCTGCATTTCCAAATGATTAAAATAAGTCAGTTTGAATGGCCTAGTTAGCAAGGGGGTAAAATGGAGCCGGTTGATTTTCAGAGGGTAAGGCTCGGGATTCATGTCCCACACCTTTCATTAGGCCTATTCAGTGATGTGCAACTTTCAGAATTCAATTTGGATAAGTTTATGAGGTAACCAGTTTGAGGGGTGAGCTGGAAGTGCATTTTAGGCACAAATGCAGATTTTATTGAGTAGCCTACTTTGAGCGATTACATCTTTTGCCTTGTTGATCGTCATGGATAAATTCAAAGTGGATTCAATTCTATGCATAAATGTGAGTCAGCTTACAAAATTTTAAGTCTAGAAGAATCCATTTGCTCAGTTTTTGAAGCCAAATCCGTTTGCAGTTTGTGTGTTTTGACTAGTCCCTGTTTTCGACAGCTAGTCGGAGCCCTGTTTCGCACAAGTGTAAAAGTTGCCTCAGTAAGCGTCATGTCAGAATGTTTGTTCCAGGATAATGTTGGTATAAATGATGAGCTACGTTTCAAATTTCAAGCCTCTACCAATCCGTTTGATCAGTTTTCAAAAGGGTTCATTTAGCCATCATTTTCAGTCTTCCGTACTTTCAGTGCTATGTCAGTTAATGTAGCCATTTTTGTGAACGCGCCATTTGCATCCTATCAATCTAGTGATCGAACTAAGAATTCTAAGTTTTAATACGTACTTCAAGGTACCTATGTTTCAAATTTGAGGGCCTACGGAGGTCGTTTGGTATTTTTGGGAAAGGCGTCATGTGTTGCCAGGACATTGACTACATCAAGTCCGCAGTGTCGACAAAGCCAGTTGGGCATTTTCAAAAATTAATATCTCTTTGCTCGGGACTCATCTTGAGAAACCGTTCAGTAGATGTCATCCTTGTATATCAGAGTACACGCCTGTCAAATGGCGAGCTCTAGAAAGGTGTTTTGACAGGTTTGAAAATTATGTCTTCACGATTAAATGCGAAAATTGTGGCGTAATTGCCTGAAGGTTGTAAAATGTGGATTAATGATCTGAAAACGATGCCGATCATTTCCAGAGGTGTGTTTGAGGTCCGTGAAGCATTCTAGGGGTCAGTTGCATGAAAACAAAACAAAATTTAGTCGGACCCACTTTAGGGCCCGACCTGGCTCATGCTTATGCATTATTTTTTTTGTGGTGAACTGTTCTTGTTTCATGGCAATGCATTTTCCCATGCCTTGGTCTTCGCATCACCAACATCATTTTTTAAATGCTTCAACTTCTTTCAGCGAATGTAATGACATGCAATCTCCCAGGGACAGATATATACAAGTATGCAAAATCTCTATCGGAGAGGTTTGAAGGAAATTAGAGCAACGTTTCAGAACCAAAGCTTATTGAAGCACAGTGCAAGTGCAAGCATGAAATACTCTCCTATATTATGGATCAAATTTGAGTGTGCTAGATTGAGGAGAGCATTTATATGAAGAATTCCATTAAAATGCACATTGGTGGGTGTACTTCAAACTCCACGTTTTCTACAGTTGCATCCTCCAAAAATGAAATTCCTAACCCCTTTGTGTGGCTATTTTGGGGTCTTATTAAACACTAAGCATTGCTTCAGCATAGCTCTCCCACGTGATGGCTGATAGAGGCAGAAATTTTAAACTTCAATTAAATGCGATGAGCGATTTTGGTTTCAAATTGCCCCCCTCACATGGTCTTAGTTGCTGCCAAAACCTTCAAATTCAATGTGCAGGAGTATTCTCCCCTTCCACTGCGTGGCATGTGGCTGGTTAAATAGAAAATAGTCTCAGACGTGGCATGCTACAGAAGACCTCCAAGTCTCACGTGATAGTTGAAGAAGGCTGCCAGGCAAGACAAGTTAATATTAGTCAGAGACCTCCCTCCGCATGATGGGTGAGCTTGCAGAGGTAAAACGTGGAGGATGGTGTTGAGCAAATGCAGAAGCTTTTAAAGCTTTATCCAGAAAACAAGTTTTCTCTCCCTCCACATGAAGTCTCCCATGGAATACAGTTAATGTCTTATGTGGAGTGGAGTTTTAAGAATGCAGATAATTTCAATTAAATGCAACAGGCACAAATTCCCCTCACGTGGGCCATGAAAGCTTTCAGACTATTCCAAAGCTAGCATCCTCCTCTCACGTGGGGTAAATTAAATTTTTTTGCAGAAAACTGTAACCATGGTGTGTGGCGCGATTGCTTTAGATCCTTGTCTCCCCCATGCCATGAGTTGGAAGGTGATTTTGAACATAGGAAAAGTATCATGAAACTCCCAATCAAGGTGCAATGGCAGGTGTAATTCCAATGTTGCCAGCCATACTGTACAAGGGGCATTCAGAAAATTAGAAGATGCACAGGTAAGTGTAAAAGGGCTAAACTCTTCCCTGTGGCATTGAGGAGAAATTAAAAAAACCTTTAAGCAAATGTAGATGGCATTGAGGGTGGAGGAGAAACTTTTTAATTCTTCCAAGCCATGTAAGTTTCAAAAATCGCCATTAAAGCACTCAAAAAAACTTCCAGAAAATGCATTTTCAGTAAAAGCCTTTAATCCCACATGCACTGGGAAAGGGACATTTTTTATGTTTATTATCAAATCCACATAGTAGTAATATGTCTAAGCCATAAAGGCT
Source organism: Cryptomeria japonica (assembly GCF_030272615.1). Lineage (NCBI taxonomy): Eukaryota > Viridiplantae > Streptophyta > Pinopsida > Cupressales > Cupressaceae > Cryptomeria > Cryptomeria japonica. Next base: position 356,742,151 of record NC_081407.1, on the reverse strand, counting down.
TTTGACGAATGGTGCCTATGGGCGCCCAAGGTGGGCCCACGCGCGAGCATGGATCCCAAGGCGATGGAGGAGGTGACTAGGGGGCGACCAGGTGGACCCCATGCAAACACTCTTCTCGAGGCAGACAGGCAAAATTTTGCAGAGGAAGGCCGGCTTAACGAGTGAGCAAGTTCGAGATGGATCAACGGTGCATGCGGTTTTGTGAAGGCGAGATGCATGGAAGTTAAGCCTGCGAAGTTGCGAAAAGGGTAAATGTCGAGCATGTTGGATCAAGATCGACGGCCCGCACAGTTTCGCAGATTGAAGATGCACGAACATTAGACCCTGCGAAGTTGCGAAAGCCAGGTGGCGCACAAGTGGTGGGTACAGTCAGCTGTCCAGTAGGCGGGCCCCGGTGAGGTGGTGCCTAGGTGGCACCTAGGTGGTGATGACATGGCGTTGAGGTGGCGGCCAAGTGGCAGTGACAAAGCAGATGATGTGGCGGTGATGAGGTGTCATCCTAGGTGGCATCCGGTCAACCCCATCGACCAATCGGAGGCTGCCACGTGGTAAAGCGTCAGAGCATAATCAGAGCCAAAAATTAAAATTAAAATCAGTAAATGATATAGTTTAAACTATATTAAAATTCAAAAAATTTAAATGACTGAGCACAAATGGGGATTAATTCGCCCAGGGCTCAATTTTTGGCCAAAGTATGAAGTGTTATATATTTTTGAAAAGCTCTCAGAATGAGGTATCCGATTATGAGGTTAATTTTGACAAATATAAGATATTTTGGAAGCAATTTCCATGGGAATGAAATTCAGGTGGAGAGGAGACACTTGGCAATTCAGTTGCAGATTTGATTTGATTCTCTCCTTCTTATTCCCAATTCTTCTCAGTTGTAAGGGTTCCAGAAATTTGGAGATTGGCTCCATTTTTTCATGGCTTCCAATTCTGAGTATTCTTCAAGATTGTATAGAGCAAGGCTATCCTTTCAGTAATGGAGTTCAATTCCTTGCTATAGGTGTTCTTAGTTGCAGGTTCTTGTGTATGTAAGGCATGCACAAATTCACACAGAAGTTGTCTCTGGATTTGTATTTTCATTATATTCAAATCAGATCCTCAAGGAGGCTGAGATTTGTTATCTCAAGGAGGTAATTGTGATTGTTTGCAAGGATTCTTCAAGGAAGAATTTTAATTCTGTAATAGATCATGAATAATGGAATATAGTTTCTGGATTTGATATTTTATGTGAATGAGTTGAGTAATGCATTTATGCAAGGCATTAAATGCATGAATATTTAGTAATGAAGATGGATTTGCAGTATAAGCTTTCTTTTATAGTTTAATGAGTGACTTTGTTGCGCTTTGATAAGGCACTGGTCTTGCAAGTTTGGGGATGTTTTCAGATTAAGCAAATTAAAAGATAAATTTAATTTCCCTTCATGTTTAGGGGTGTTTGTGTTCCATTCTTTCCAAGCTCTATTTCATCCTATTGTTTGTACAGATCTAGCCATTCTGTAATGTTTCCTAACCTGTTGAGCTTGTGAAATGATCTATCTACGTAGTGTTGATGTAGTTATGTGTCTATAATTGTTGTATTTAGTGCATCAAAAGGGTGTCCCCCCCTAGGTCTAGCAGAACCTGAAGTGCAGGAGGATCAATTAGGGTCCTATGTTATGTTGTCCAAGCCCTGATGTGTTTTATAGACTGAAATTGGCCATTTCATAGAAAGATTTGCAGGTGTTCTTGGGTTATCACTTTTGGTGAACAACAGAACCTATGCCATTCTGAGATAGGGAAGAATTTAGATCAAGATACTCAATCTACTGTAAAAGGCATTAGTCATCGAAAGCTACTAGTGAATAGGTATACCCGCCTAGGTCTTGCAGAGCCTAAAGTGAGAGAGTTAGTAACCAAATAGGTTTGCTCTATAAGTTGGCCAAGTTAAATTGGAGGATTTGATCATAGGAGTTGGCATTTCCTTAGAACCTATCCAATCTGTTGATTTGAGACCCAACAGATTGGCGACTCTGTTGGGGACAATATCCATTTAAAGAGACTCTGCAATGGGAAAGAAATCATATAAAAAAGAAATAAATTTCCTCTCTAGGGAGAGGTGGCGACTCTGATGAAAAGAGAAGAATTTTTATGTACAGAAGGAGGTCAATAACACAAGGCCATCCAATAGTACAATTGAACTTTGATCAGAAAAGAAACAAGAAAAAACCAAACAAAGAACCAACAGACAATCCAATGGAACACATGAATGATTTCACGAATGAGAGGTATAACCAGTATTACTCTGAAAATAACTCACAGTCAACTTGGAATAAACAGAACCATACAATTCCTTCATGCCCAAGAAATGAGGATTTGGTAGCTGCAGATAAAGCACGAAAAGGAAAATTCCCTCCTGGTTTTGAAAATCATCGCCCAAATTCGAGAGGAAATACATCAAGTTCCTCAGGTTCAAGAAGGATGGATGCACCAGACCATTTTACAGATTTGATGAAACAAATGTTAGATGTGACCATCGAAATGAAAGATACTAGAAGAACAAGGGAGTGTATGAAATTATGTGCTAGGTTGGGTATCACTGTTAATGAAAATGATATTGATCATGACTTGAATAAGTATAAAGAAAGATGTGAACATGCAACCCAAGGGTCAAACAAGGGAAGAAATCATAAAGATGAAACCAATGTAAAGAACAATACTTATAAGATAACTGGAAACCCCTTATATGATCATGGGAATGGTAACTGTGCATACACCCATGTACCTCTTGAACATCAGTACAACCATTATAACAACTGTGCATATTACACTCAATTCCAACCCCGAAACCAATTTCCCCATTATAATAACATGAGTCAGAATCATGGGAATTTCTTCCAAGGAGGATATGGATTGATGAATACAAAGCATATCAGGCAATTTGAATTTTCAGGAATGATGGTGTATCCTCATCCCATCCCAAATGAAATCAGGACTGTAGTACCAAAATTCACTAGGAGTAATGCTATCACAGGAGAAGCACATTGCAAAGCTTTCGATATAATCATGGAAGATTTATGCCTCCCATATGAAGATGTTAAAATGAAGTTATTCATGCAGTCTTTAACAGAAGATGCATGAGATTGGTTTAGAACATTACCTGATGCTTCAATAAGTAGCCTTACAGAGTTTAGGATAATTTTTCTCGAATAGTATGGAGATCAAAATAGCCCTGAGTTTGCACTACATGAAATCATAAGTATCAAAAAAGAACCTAATGAGACAGTAGTCAATTTCAATAAAAGATTTAACAGAGTTATAAACAAAATTCCTAATAGGATAAAACCAGTCCCAGAGGTAAGCATCTTGTACTACATAAATGCCTTTGACAGCAAGACAAATTATAAACTCAGAACAAAAAACCGTACAACTCTTCAAGGAGTTATGAAAGCTGCCATAACTATAGAAAAACAATAAAAAAGTTGTTGGGAGAATTGGGAAGAGAGAAGATACTAGGTTGTTCAACCCAAAAACTCCCAAACAAACTAAAGATGAAGATAAATTGGACAAGGTATTAAATGTTCTAAAAGATTTGTCTGTGAAGGTAAATAAAACAGAAAAACAACAGTTCTTCCGTCATGATAGACCCAGACTACACGATATGCCTTACAACACTACCTAGAAGGATGGGAAACCAGTGGAGAAGAGTCAAAAGGATAATATGCAAACACCAGATCCTCTGAAAAGAACTGTTAATCAAGTGTCAGATGATAACCTGTGGTGCTTTGCTTGTGACATGCCACATTCTCCTTACCAGTGTATAGTGGCAAAGAAGTTGCAAGAAGAAGAAGAATGTGAAGGGTATACAGATGACCACACCATAAATTCTCTATCATTTGAAGAATATAACTCATCTAAGGAAGAAGGGGATGGTGATGTAAGTTCTAGACAGATCAATTAGCAATGTTGTATGCAGCAAATATTCTCAGATGAGGAAGAAGAGATCAAACTCAGGGTCCCCATTGAGGAAGAAAGGGAAAGAATCACGGTGGTTGCAGTGGAACAAGCCAAAAGAACTTATTCTCTCAGAAACAAAACTATAAACCCCGAGCAGGGAAAACCCTCTGGAATGTTCATAAAAGAAGTCGATAAAATATCTAAACCAATAAATAGAATGATTAATATCCAAGATAAGGACCCAGGCAAAACCAAAGAGAAAGAGGTTCAGATAACAAAACTGCAAAAGGGAGAGAGGGAGAATATGGCAGCTACTTCCCCAATACCCATTGCCACATCGTTTGACATTGCCAATGCTTTGACACAAATGAAGGTCTATGTGCCATTGCTTGAGATGATGAAGTTCCCAGAATACAAAGAGAAGACTCTAAGGATGATCACAGATGTCTCAAGAGATAAAGTGAAAGAACACAAGCAGGGTGGTCAAGACAATAATGGTGAACATGATCCAGCTCCAGCCATTTATTTGGGGTCGACAATAACAAAAAATCCTTCCCAATTAGATCCCTTTTATCTGACTCTAATGATCAATAATGAGATGATTAAAAACTTCATGATTGATTCAGGAGCAGCAATAAATGTTATGCCTATAGGAGTCATGAAAGAGCTTGGAATGGGGGTGGATATTGTTATTCTCAAAATTTGATTCAATTTAAAATCCTTAATATGATATGATAACTCTGTATGCAAGTGAGAGATTAAAGGGAAGGAGACCTTCAGGACAACATATGACAAGGTTTGATTAACCTTCTACACTTTGAACTTACTCAGAGTTCATGTGAGTATACCTTTGTGAACTAAATTCACACCTTTTAAAAGATAAATCGACAGCAAACCAGTCCAAAAACCAGTGGATTTAATCACCTTAAAACTAATTGAAACAAAGAAATGAAAATTGTACTCATGTTCAGTATTGATCTACAAAATGTGTAATAGACAACCTTGATCTATACCAGTGCCTTATCCAAGGTTACAGAGTCATCTAGGTTCAAACAACACTCCCACAACCAAATATCTCTGCATATCCCATTAGTTTGGCTTCTGTAGATCCCTATATATGCCTGACACACATAAGAATTTATTCATACCAAATTAAACTACGCTCGTCAAGATTCAAAATATCCCACAAGGAATTTACTGGTAGAAGTGATCCCTGCATATTTAATTCCCCTCTTGAAGAGAAAGCTAAGAAACATATCTACTGAAAGTTGCCTTACAACCCCTATTCAAACGAAATAACCCTAGATTATTTAGAATTAAACAGTAAACACTTGCAAGCACATTTGAAGACAACACAAAGTTTTAACTCAAAACCAATGGCCTGTATATTGATATTTTCTTCAAAATAAGTATTACAAGAAACCTTCGAATATTCTCCATTTAAAACTTGGAAAAGCTCAGATAAATTTCAGCAGCGTTTTCTTACAATTCTTTGCGATCATTTCTAACTAGTCCTGGTATCCATTTATAATAGCATGGATGCATATAGCTTTGGACTTTCCTAGGAGAGTTTGTTATAATTTTTGCTTCTCAAGAAGAAGTTACAAAACCATTTACAAAAACGGTTACAAGTCTTTTTCAACCTTCGTGGCTTCTTCTACTTGTTGTCCAGTTGCAACCTCTTCTAACTGTTCTGCATCCTGTATGGCATATTTTCTTGTCCACTCATTGTATACATCATCAGCTAGCCACGCGAAGTTAATCACTTTTTCTTTTGCCTTGGTTAACCTTTTCCATGAATTCCTCATCTTGTTAACCTCTGAATTGAGAAAACCATAATGAGATTTGATTCTCTCTATCTCCTGAATTGTTACAACAAAAAAGGAAGCATCATCTAAGTCAACAATTCCTTTTATTCTAACTAACAATTTGGCCTCTAATTCCTTAAGCCACACTTGTTTGTCCTTCAATTGATTTGGGCTGACAAAAACTCCTGGGAGCAATTCAAAAACCTGATCAGTGTACTCCTTCTTGTACAAATTGATCTTCCTGTCAGCATTGTCTATTCCTTCTGCTAATTTTACTAGATCATTTGTGGTGTCACAAGTGGATTTGATAATAGGATCAGCCCCTGCTTCATCATAGGATGCACAAATAAGCTCCAAATCCTGCTCTCTAGGCTTCCACTTGTCAAAAATAGGCATTAAGACGGCCTTATCTCCATTAAGCTCATTCCACATATCTAGAATCTTGCCTATATTGTTATATAGTAGTGAGGTCCCCATAGTGTTTGCAAAACTTGAAATTGTAACCCTCACTCTTTCTTCATACTTCTTTGCATACAGGGCCTGAGCCTGTTTTAAATTCTCCAATTCTTGGTGAGTGATCTCAACCATTTGGGAACTAGAAGGTGCTGGAGATGGTGGGAACTCAATAATGGGGCTGGTGGGTGGAGGTCTTGCAGGAGAAGAGGAGATCATCAGTGTTGAAGACTCACCTTGATGGTACTGTCCTGCCAACTGGCTTTGTAGCTTGGCAATGATGTTGTCTTTACCTCTTACCTCTTCCTTGGCACTATTATAGGCTTTTAAAACTATCTCCAGCTTAGCTTGGAGATTTGCCTTTTCTTTAGCCTCCCTTTCTGCTACTGCAACACTAAACTTTGCAGTCTCTAGCACGGTGCTAGCATCTTCCACTACCCCTGTGTTCTGCACTCTCTTTACTATCATCCCACCAAGGTAACTTGACCCTAGGGTGTCCTTATTTCTCTTATTCTCATCTCTTTTTAGAGACCATATGACCAGTGCAGCATTGTCTTTGCTAAAAGTGACTCCCTCCATGGGTTTGGTTTCTTTTCTCACTGCCTCCAATACCAAGGCATCTGCTATGTCCCACTCAGGGAGAATGAGTACTCCAACTTGTGCCACCATATCTCTTCCTTGCTCAGGAGTGATGGTCTTAAACTCATCTATCATTTCTTGCTTTATTTCCTCCTCAACCACAGTTGGATCTTTATGAGGTTGCTCACCTTTTCTCTTTTCACATCTTGCATTGTATTTGTCAATGTTCTGCTTCCACACAAATTGAATGAATGCTTCTGATGTAACAAAGTTGTTGTCAGCCAAGAAGTCCTCACTGGCCTGCTTGATCTCAGGATCCCACTCCTAGCCTTTGAACTCATTGGCAATAATGTTCATTTCAGCAGTAAGGGTCTCTTCTGGCATTCCCTCTTCTACTTCATCATATGTGTATGTTATTTCTCCCAAACTGCCTAACTGTAACAGTTGCTCAGCTGTTTCCTGTTCATCTCCTATATGAATAGGGGATGGAGATGGAGAGTACAAAGGTTCATCAGATTATATCTCTTTTCCCACTCTTTGTTTCTTTGGGCTATCTTGGATGTCAATGACATCTTGTATCTTCCTCTTCCTTTGGAGGTAGAGGGCTCCCCTGTTGTAGGCATCAACACACTGTAATTTGACTTTTTGTGTAACATATAGTCACTGGGAGAGATTGCTCTAGTTGATGCAGACCTACTTAGAACCAGTCTTGCTTTCTCAGGGTTGTTTTAATTACAACCTCTCTCTTTTCTTTCAAAGTCCGCATCACATCCTCAAAACAAAGAATTAGGAACTTTATCTTCTCCTCAAAAGGGTGAAAGCTAGACAATGGGTCATAGCTGGTATCAAACTGATGTACAAAGTCTAAGGCCTTTTTATAAGCCACCCACTTTTCCTTCCTCAGCTCTTGCTCATCTAGATCAAACTCATTTCTAATGAGGTCTTCAGGAAACTGGAATTGATGGGGTCTACCTCTGCATATTGCCCTCTTTCTAAACATGCCATTAAAGAAATCTTCAGGATCGGCACACCTGAATACTGCAGTTGACAAATGATAAGGTTGAAGAAAATCTTCAAAACAGTTCCAACCTCCCTTGGTTGTTACAAATTGGTGGGCTATAGTAACTGTAGGGAAAATAGTCCCTTTACCCTTGCCTATTAGCTCTGCCTCTTGCACACTACCAATTTGTCTGAGGACTTCTGTAGTTCCCACTTTGAGAGGGACCTGATAGGGAAATAAAAATGGAGTGCCTCTGAAACCAAATACTCTGAAAACTGTGGAGACAGGGTATAAGTAAATATCACCCCAATTATGGACAATTTTTATATTTTCTGCAAATTCTTTTGGTCTAATAAATTCCAAAAGAACCTTGGGGACTCTTGGATTTTCTAAATAGAGGAGAGTCCTGATCTTTGATGCAAAACATTTATCAAACTTTAAGAAACTAGCATCATCTTTATCCCATGACAACACTATACTTCATAATTGCACTAGCATCTTTTCTCCATCTTTCTCTTTTACAAGATCCATTCCACTTGCAAAATAATCACCACCTTTGAATAAAAATAGATGCATGAGGAGGGAATACCATCCAAAAGGCCTGTCCACTTTTCCATTCTTTATTCTCATCAATCCTTCATGGATAGCATCAGTGATAAAGGAAGCATAATCAAAGGTTACTGCAAGAGAAGGATTCAAAATCTGAGCAATCATTAGCATGTAATGAGTGGGCATATTTGCCTCAGCATCCTCTCCTAAAATCTGGCAAAGTGACCAATACAATCCCTTAGCCCTAAGGGTGAATAGATTCAATGAGAAGGGCTCTTCAGTGTTGGGTCCTGCAACTATTAACCCACCTATCTTCACAAATAATTCTTTAAGAGGCCCATTTCTAAGGTGGTTCCTTTGCACACTGTATACCTAAGCTAATGATTTAAAATTAATAGGCTCTAGAAAATTAGTGAATTCACTAAGCCCAAAAGCATTTCTTAACTCCTCATTATTTATTTCAATGAGGGCTTCCCCATTCATATCCCTAATGCTCCTTGTGACTGGATCATAATTATGTGCAATTTGAGTTAGGAGATCCATATCCATGAATACTCCTGGAACTACCAATTTTCCCACATCTAACTCCCAGATGCTATTCATTGGGGCTAGGGAATTTCTCATGCCGAATCCAACTTTGAACAACCCTAACCCAGACAACCCAACCTGTGGGTCTCTCAACCAGTTACCCTTATCATATAACCCCTCTCCTATTTTCAAGCGAGGAGCTCTTGGCACTAGTTCTTTCACCTTTGATGCCAGATTAGTTGACAATGTCAATTGTTCAAGAAAATCATCACAAATGGCCCTTTCCTGGTAATTAACTTTTCCTGAGAATTCTCTCTTAGGTGTCATCTTAAAATATGCAAGCAATTTAACTATTACCCCTAACTGGTTCTGTGACAAATCAAGACCTCAATTAAAACACACTGCTAAGAAATTGCCAAACAAGAGTACAAGAAAACCTGTTTTTTGTTCGAAGAGATCTGCTCTACAATTGAATAAATTTGCTCTATATTTGAAGAAAATAGCTCTGCAACCGCTTTCTCTACAACAATTCTTTAGAATGATACCTTCATTCAATTGATATGAGATCATATATGGTACTTCAGGCTCTTAACTACAACATTGATACCGCATGCTTCGGTCGTCCCTTCAGAATTGAATTCATGAAGAATTCAAAATTTTCGCTCCAACGGGTCACAACATGCCAGCGTGTTTTTCCTTTTCGCTCTTTCGCCATTTCGCAAAGCATAACCTTCAAGCAATTTCGCCAAACGAAATCATGCCAACCGTCCGATCAAAAGAAACTTGATCGATCTTTACACTATTTTAACATCTTCACCTTCGCATTGGGCCCTACCTCTTTTCGCCACTTCGTAGGCTTTATCCCTCGAGCACTTTCTTTTCATGAAGCTACGCAAGGCATCAGATGGGACTCTAACCACTCGGCCTTTAACTCTTATCGGGACCGTCAGCTTTTTCACTAACCGCGCCTCTATCTTAACGGCTAACGGTTTTTCGCTATTTCGCATAGCTTAACCCACTCTCAACTTTAGGCCATGAAAAAATGCGAAGCATTGGATCAAATTGGAGATGACCATCCTTTAAGAGAGACCTTTATGCTTGCTTCACTTACGCCACTCTTTCACTAGTGACCAAATACCACGTGGCACTCAACCACTAGCTTTGGAAAACTCTTCGAGTTTTAGTTTAAAGTCAGCCACGTGTCTTTCCCTTACAACCGCCAGTTACACCTTGGCGGGCCCTCAATTTCTTCCGAAACCACGTGTCAATCGACACATCACCACCTAGCATTACACCTGGACAAACCTTCTCTTCCTTTCGCCATTTCGTGAGGCATATCCCTCGGTTGGTTCGCAGCTGCAAAACAATGCGAGCCCTTGGATTGAATCGAAGTTGATCCCCTTTTAACTTCATGCTTTATTTATCCTTGGGGCCCCAAAACCTTTTCGTTGTTTCACTAGTTTTAAAACATGAGCATTTTACCTTTGTGAACTCATGCGGACCACTTGATTTTAACTGACTTGCTTGATGCTTAACAACATAATTGAATTCGGCAGACGTGGGCCCTCTGACTCAGCTCCATCCACCTGGCATCTAGTCATTTCTGAACTGACATGTCAACCTTTCATTCGCTGAGAGAAAACATCAGATTCCACCTCATCCTTGCCACCTATATCTGCCAAGTCACTTCTTATCATGCGGCATGACTCACCTCTAGGACCCACCTTTTAATCCTTAGATTCGACTTGCTGACTATTTTTGACCTTCTGCCACTTGCCATCATCTTACTCACCATCTTGACCAACTGGACTGCCTGCTTGGAGCACCATGTCATTTCTCTACTTCGCGAAAGCTAACTGTCGAGCACCTTCCTCCTGTGAAACTGCGCTAGCCGTCAGATCAGATGAGACTTGCGCATCTGTTATGCTCTTATTAAAACTCCCTTTTACTGGGCCAAAAACCTTTTCGCTGCTTCGCAGGGCGTAACACGTGAGCATCTATCAACCATGAAATAGCACAAACCGTCGATCTCCCTTGAACTTGATCACATTTTAGTCGTCTAAAAAGTCTTCACTGCAGGGTCCCACCAAACCTTTTTGCCATTTCACGAAAGGTATTTCACTTGCTAGTTTCAGCTATGAATCAACGCCAGCCGTTAGATCTTGAGTGAGATGGAGCCCTTTTAAACCTGGGCCAAATGTGCACCATTGAACACACTTTTCCCTTTCTCCATTTCACGAGTCTTAAAACACGCGCAACTTTGCCTAACGAAATAGCGAAAGTCGTAGATCCATCTGAGAGTTGCATGCAACTTACTGGGCTCGATAACATTTGAAAGAAAGAAGGTATAAAGCATAAATTTTTACGATTAATTCAACGACCACCTAGGTAAATGACAAGGGGGGTCACCTCATACGACCCCAAGACCCATTACTTAAGTGGATAAAGTAATGCATGAATAGAAACTAGAGGGTTTTTTATCAAACATTGAGTGATTTTAAAATTGAAACCCTAAACCCTTAAGACCTAACATAGACTTGAAGCAGTTGATAGTGTGTCTGACTCAAAATTTCAAAAACTTAGCCAATTATGGGAAAAGAAAACCCATTTCTAAAACAATGATAACAGATATGACATTCGGCAAGTGTTATGCTATGGACAATAGATCTGTTCCAGTAGTGGGTGTTATGAAAGATGTAGAGTTCAAGGTAGCACCATGCCCCGAAGCATCCTACAAGACAGACATCACGGTGGTGGATGTCCCTCCAAATTATGGAATGTTATTATCCAAATAGTGGTCAAACCTGATAGGGGGACATGTCCAATTGGATTTGTCATATGCAACCATACCAATGAATGGACATGAAGTGAGAATTGAAAGAGAGCCTCGTTCCTCATATATCATTGAGGATGTGGAAACGCATGAGCCAATATGTTATATTCAGTCAGACATGGATAATTTTAAAGTACAATTGACGAAGCCAAACACTAAGGATTTGTCTCCAATCGAGTCTTGCATCAAAGAAACAAATGATCAAGTGTGGCACATGTACTTTGATGGCTCATGCAGTAAGGAAGGAAGTGGAGCTGGGATTCTATTCATTTCAACAAGTGGAGAAACATTTAAGTATTCTTTCTGTATACACCTAAAAATGGTCTGAAGATAATTAATTGAATAAGCAATTATTTAATTAATCTCCCTCCCCAATTTAATTGAATTCATCAACAATTTGATTAAATTCTTCCCTTTTCATCTACTTGTTAATAAATCTAAGGATTTATTTAATAGGTTCATTTCAATAATCCCCTTTGATTAATTAATTCTTCCCCATCAAATTCATTTCTTCTAATCTCCTAATTAATTAAAACAAATCAATTTATGAGTTGTTGAGAATTAATTAGTCTTATTTGAATTTTTAAATTCAAATTACCCACATGCCTCCTAACTTCTAACCACCTAACCTAACCCATTCCATCTAACCCTGGGTTTAATTAAACCTACCTTAGCTTGCACATCCTAACCTCCTTATCCTAACCTCCTATGGTGTGGATACTCTCCCCTTGAGACACATGTCATTCTTGGGCCACATGTCCCCTCCCTTGGAATCTTCTTGACACTTGTCACCATAGAGATGACAAATTTTCCCTTTCATCCAGCCTCTTCTAGAAGCCTCTTGACACTTGTCACCATAGAGATGACAAATGTTCCCTTTTATCCAACCTCTTTTCCAACCTCCTCCAATTTCACCATTGATATCTTTAGACTTAACCTTAACCGTTGATTCCTGCCACCTCACCCCTAGCCTTGGAAATCCTATAAATAGACCCCATTTTGGAGCAATAAGGATCCCATCTCATTTGCATCTCATGCATTGTTACTATAGGCATATGCAATCTTAGTCTATCATTTGAGCATTGTTATCATAGTTTAATTGCATCATTTTAGCATATTTTCTAGTATAATCATGGAATCATGTAGCTTAATCATTATCATTGCTAGCTTAAATGCATCATTTATCATTTAAATCCTCCATCTAGGTGTAGTCAAGTCACTAGAATTTGCCTAACCAGATCTGAGAGCAAAATTCATACTCGCATTTACTAGGAGGCGATAAATCGCTTAGCTATGGTTTTATCTTTCTTTGCTTTAAATTCATTAACCATGCTTGTAATGATCTATTGAGTGTTTTTTGTTGCAGCTACAGGTATACTCTTCACAGGAATGACACTTTCAAGTTGATATTTGAATGTACCGACAATATTGCTGAGTATGAGGCTTTAATCTTAGGACTGAACCTAGCAAATAAGCATGGAATTAAAATCCTTAGTGTATTTGGGGACTCAGAACTGATAGTGTCCCAAATTAAGGAAAAATATGCCTCTAAACATATTAGATTGAAGCAATATAGGAATGCAGTGTGGGACACTATCAAATTATTTGATGCCTTTCAAATAAATTGGGTTGATAGGTCAAAAAACATAATGGCTGACTTTCTGGTGAATATTGCACTAAAGGAAAATGATGTGACATTGAATGGGATATTAGAAGTGGAGATAAAAGTTAGACCTTCTATCCCTGATAACCTATACAACTGGCAATTTTTTTAAGATGATGCTCACCTGCTAAATTTCTTGCAGTGTGTGGATCATTATCAGGCATAGGCTATTAACTCTAATGACTTTGTGGAAGAGACTGATGGGAAAGAAACCTTGTTTGGACAGGAAATCATACAGCTGAAATCAAAAAAAATACCAAGAGCTTTGGTTGCATTAGAAAGAACTTTCAATGCACAAGACAAAATAGAAACTAAAGTGATTGTAGCTAGAGAAAGTGATGTTGAACAGGTTAACTTGGGAAACGAGGAGTCACCAAGGCATGTGTTTGTTGGAAAGAAATTAACCCCTAAAATGAAGCAACAACTGATCATATTGCTCAGAAAATATAGGCATGTGTTTGCATGGTCATATGATGACCTCAAAGCTTACAGAGAATATCTTTTCCAGCATGAAATACCCTTAAACCTGATGCCAAGCCATTTAGACAAAAACAGAGACCCGTAAATCCAACCTTGCTACCTAAAATGAAAGAAGAAATAATAAAAATGAAAGATGTGGGGATAATCAAAACTTGTAGGTACTCCACTTGGGTTTCAAACTTAGTGCCTGTCAAAAAAAAGAATGGAGATATAAGACTTTGTGTAGACTTCAGGAACTTGAATATATCATCTTTGAAGGATAATTACCCACTACCAAATATGGATATCATGTTGCAAAAGGTAAGTGGTTGTGAACTATTATGTATGATGGATGGATTTTCAAGTTACAACCAGGTGAAAATCAGGGAGGCTGAACAATACAAGACAACCTTTACAAAACCATGGGGTACTTATGTGTACGTAAGGATGCCATTTGGCCTGACTAATGCTAGAGAAAATTTCCAAAGAGCAATGGATGTGGCATTTGCAGAGCTAATAGATGTGATAATGGTGGTATATCAGGATGATCTGACCGCTTACTCAAAAAGGGCTGAAGATCACTGCAATCACCTTGAAAAGATATTCAAAAAAGCTTTAGAATATGGAATCTCTATTAATCCAAAGAAATGTCATTTTGGGGTTGAGGAAGGAAAGCTCTTAGGACACATAGTATCCAAGGAGGGAGTAAAAATTGATCCTGAAAGAGTGGCTGCAATCAATGAAGTCCCCATTCCAAAAACTGTTAAAGCCATTCAATCATTCCTAGGACAAATCAACTTTGTCAGGAGATTTATCTTGAACTTTGCAGACATTGTAAAGCCTATAGTACATATGTTGAAGAAGGGAGCCAAGATAGAGTGGGGTGCAGAAGCATTGGATTCCTTTGTAGTAATCAAAAGGGCAATATATGAGGCACCAGTACTAATATCACCAGATTTTAGTAAACCATTTATAATATTCTATTTTGCCTCTTGTCACACGGTAGCAGCAGTATTACTACAGAAGAATCAAAACGGTTATGAGCAACCCATAGCGTACTTCAGCAAATTGTTGAGCCCATTTGAGATCAAGTATGATATAAATGAGAAATGGGCCTATGCTCTAGTAAGAGCAGTAAAACACTTTAGAGCATACCTGGTAGGGGCAGAGATCATAGCTTTTGTTCCTAATGCAGCAGTAAAAGATATTTTCAGACAAACTGAAGTAACAGGAAAAAGGTGCAAATGGATCAATCAAATACAGGAGTTTAACGTTGAGCTCAAGATCTCACAAGTCATTAAGGGCCAAGGATTAGCTAGACTCATGGCAGGGGCAGATTCTGAAGGATTTCAAGTAAATGAAGTTGGGCTTGAGGAAGCTAATTTTAGCATCGAGCACATAGCATGGGACACAAATATTGTGTATTATCTTAAACATATGAAGTGTCCAGACAATATGACTGATAATCAAAAGAGGACCTTGAAGTTGAAATCATTAAAGTATGTGATCATTATGGCAACTTGTTTTGGAAAAACAGAGATGGGATCTTATTGCTTTGCTTGGATGAACACCAAGCAAAAGGAATCTTGCAGGAAATGAATGATGGGGTATGTGGTGGTCATTTTTCTGCTAAGACCACAGCTCATAAAATACTAAGGGTTGGATATTATTGACCACATGTTTTCAATGATTCCTATACATACGTTAGGAAGTGTGAAGCATGCCAGAAGTTCTCAAGAAAATTGAAGTATCAGGGGGCACTCCCATTAAGACCTATATAGGTTGAAGAACCTTTTCAATAATGGGGGTTAGATTTCATTGGGGAGATATCAGATAGATCTAGTGAAGGTCACAGGTGGATATTGGTAGCCATCAATTACTTAACCAAATGGGTAGAAGCAATTCCTACCAAGCAAGCTACTAGAAAAATAGTCATCAAATTCATGATGGAAAATATCATCACCAAATTCGGTGTCCTTGCGAGGATTATTGTTGATAATGGAATGTGCTTCAGATCTGAGGAATTCAACACCTTCTATGAGGAGTATGGAATCAAAATATCCCATTCATCTCCATATCATTCTCAAGGTAACGGGTAGGCTAAATCTAGCAATAAAAATATCCTCAAAATCATCAAGAAGATGCTAGGACAAAGTAAAAAAGGATGGGATTCAAAATTGAGTCTGGCACTTTGGTCTGATAGAATAACAATCAAGAAGTCCACAGGAAAGTCTCTGTTTGAATTGGTTTATGGCAAGAGAGCTAGACTTTCGTTGGATAATCTTCTGCCTATCCATAGATTTATGATACAAGAGGAAATTGATGTGGAAGATCCTTTGCAGGAGAGGCTTGTTCAGCTAGTAGACCTTGATGAGATTAGGACAGAGGCCTAGAGGCAGAATGTTAATGCATAGAATCAAATGAAAAGGTTATATGACAAAAAGGCAACAAATAGGAAGTTTGAGATAGGTGATTGGGTCCTCATGTGGGATGCCAGAAACTAGGACAAAGGTAGGCATGGAAAGTTTGAGGCCCTTTGGCTTAGGCCATATGTGATTATAGAGAAAGCAGGGAAGGATGCTTATTACATACAAAGTGCAACAGGAGACAATCAGGAATTGCCAGTACATGGACAGTTCCTGAAGAGATTTTTCTCTTAAAATATTATTCCATGTATAGTAGGTTAGGGTTCATTTTCCATTGTATATACCACCAACCACCATTAGTAGGTCCCTATTCACTAGAGATTCTAGATTCTTGAAGGCATCCCTAGTATACCTCCATCCCCAGTCAGAGCCACTGTTGAGCATTGAATTTAAATAAATAGAATTTTGTGGTTTCAATTGAAGCTACAGAAGTTTTTGTTTTTTTAAATGAAATCAAGCATGCCCTTAAGAATTTTGATAGAACCCTTGGCATTTCCATCGACATCAGAATCCTAAAGATTATCGCTCAAACCAAGGCCATCGGATATACATGCTCATCCTTCACCAAGATATCTAGTTTGACCGAAATGGTACACTTGTTGTATCGAAGAAACCTATCAGTGTTTCATCGACAAGATGACTTATCAAACAGACTTGGGCCTCAATGAGTTCCAAAAGTGGCTCATCGAAAACATTATTTTCATCGACAGGTGGTATGTCGAGGAAACCGCAGGAAGTTCTCATCGATAAGACTTTTCAAGAAAAGGAAGGTGTCGAAGAGGTGCAAAAGTTATTGGTCGACGATCACAATTTCATCAAAAAATGAAAAGTCAAAGGAGGATATTCTTCTTTCGCCGACATGAAAGATTTCATCAATGACCCATACAGAAGTTGGATAATGAGGGACCGTTGTCGGCATATTCAAAAAATGATAAGACTGTTGCAGAACGTGGGGGTGAAAGGATTCCCGTTGAAAATGGGGTTTCGATAAGCCAATGGAGGATTACATCAACATAGACACATGAAGTAGAGCCTTTCGATGAAAGTGAAGAAATTGATGAGGCCATAAAGCTCCTTAACGATGATGGTAGTTTCACCAAAACTAAGGAGACATCGATGAAACATGATATTTCGAGGGAAGATAAAGTTAAGCCACTGAAGTACATGATTCCATTGAAAAAGGGTGCGGCCATAGAATTGATTAGCATAGATGGGCAATATGAAGTGCTGCTAGACGAATGATTACTTTCTGCCATGAGAATCAATACAAAGCTTAATAAAGTCACTTCATCATAAATTCAAATAAATGCCTCTGTGACCATTGTGCAACTGATAATGGTAACCGATAAAGTCGCCATGAATGCTTGATAAATTGATAAAAGAGGAAACACTTCTAAGTGACACTTCAAGAATTCACAGCGAGCCTCGAAAAGCCGAGACAATTTGAGATCAAATTCACGAGTGGTCTACCTAGAATTCAAGTAAGTTTTTCACTCTCAAAGCTCTGTAGTGATAATGGAGGGGTCATCTTCTAAAAGGAATAGGGCTAGGAAAGATAAAGGGACCCAACCCCCAGAAGACAAACCTAAGAGGTAGAAAAAGGAAGGGCGCTCTCTGGCCCAAGACCTAATTGACCAATGTCCTGCGTCAAGCCTTAGGTCTAAGAAAATTAAAATAGATAAGGCGAGATTGCAAGATGTATTGAAGGACAATGAGGCCATGACTGCAGAAGAAAGAGCTCAAGGGGACCAATACCTGATGGAGCACGACAAATACACAGACACATTGAATAAAGATCTCCAAATATTGGACGAAGACAGTGTTGCAATGATACTGGTTATCTACAAGGAAGGTGAACTGGCTCCATTAGAGCAATGGCAAAAGGAATTTGCACATATTAAGGAGAAATTCATGGCTAGATTTAACCAGGATGAAGATGCAGCCCCACATGTCAACCAGGCAGTGTTTTGATCTCTCTTCACTGGAGACGGATATGAAAAGAAAGAGTGTGGTTGTTAGATTCTATAAGAGTGACAGTTATATTAATTATCTTGGCATGCTTAATCTCTTTATATTTCACTTTGTTAAGCAATTGTAATCAGGTTGTTAATGATGAAGGGACGTAACTTCTTACAGAGTAGGTGTTTCTCACTTGTTTATATGAGCAAATTTTGTAAAAGAAGGATGATTAGAATATAGGATACCGAACAGATACTATAGCCTCTGGCATACTATTATACCATTTTGAAGCTTTAATAGAATCAATCATTTTTCTCTGCATATGTGTTGTGGATTATCTCATTTTCTATAGGCAATTGTTTGTGATATTATCTACAGGAGATAAGGTTATTCGTATTCTTACAGTGAATTTTATGTTTCCATGTTATAAAATTGGATTAAAAGGATCTACTTGCAAATTATAATTGTTCCTTGTAGTTCCTCCTTGAATGGTCATTTAAGGTTAAGGTTAAATTCATTCAAGTGGTTTATGATATAAACATTTAGCAGATCTAATAAGAAATAGTAACTAATAGATTTACCAAAGGGGGTAGGTTTAAAAATTGTCTCACAAATCATACATTAAGTCCTAGGGAAATATAAGACTCTATAGCGCAAATAAAAGGAAAGACATTGGTCATTCATAAATCACAACCTTTACCATATTAATTACCTTTGCATTAAAACTATAGGATAAGTAAGGAGGATTCACAGAACCAATTAGCAATAGTGTACATATATATAAATTTCAAGTACAAAAATCGAATAGCTTCCACAACAACAATCTTGAACTCATCTAAAAAATATATATCGTAGGAACCTATGCCATTCTGAGATAGGGAAGAATTTAGATCAAGATACTCAATCTACTATAAAAGGCATTAGCCATCGAAATCTACTAGTGAATAGGTATACCTGCCTAGGTCTTGCAGAGCCTAAAGTGAGAGAGTTAGTAACCAAATAGGTTCGCTCTATAAGTTGGCCAAGTCAAATTGGAGGGTTTGATCATAGGAGTTGGCATTTCCTTAGAACCTATCCAATCTATTGATTTGAGACCCAACACCTTGTATATCTTGTTCCTGTGAACCAATGGCCTCTAATCTTGTCATCTTTCTCCTATGCAATTGTTTCTCTTCTCTTGCCACTTCTTCCCCTGAAGACTCAATGACCATATGCCTAGGGTATTTCCTTAATCTCCTATAAAACCCTGGGTATTTCCTCAAGTGCCTTCTTGGTTCTTTCCTTGGCCTTAGAGCTCCTGGTTCTCTAATGTATTGTAGAAGGGGTTATGGTAGTAGTGGTGGTGGAAGCAACATGCTTCTCCTTTCTAGGTTTCTCCTTGCTAGATGAAGGAGCTCTCTAAGCTTCTTCCCTTTCCTTTGTTTGTGAATATATATTGGAACCTTCTTTGTAACTATCCTTGCATGTCTAATTGGGTGGGCATAACTCGATGCTTTAGCAGAAGAAGAAGCTCTTCTATCTTCTGAGGTGTCAGCTCGTTGCTATGTCGATTGCCCTTCTAATTAGAGAACCGAATGCATATGGTAAGGTCTACTAGCCCATTCTTGTATCCATCTAACATGTTCATCTTTGTTCTTCATGTCTTTCATTTCTACTAGCAGCAATTTTTTTAGTGGCAAATAGTTTGGATTGGGTATTTTGAAATTGGTAAATTGTAGCACACCGTCAGTTGTCTTATTTGCCTTAT
Source organism: Cryptomeria japonica (assembly GCF_030272615.1). Classification (NCBI taxonomy): domain Eukaryota; kingdom Viridiplantae; phylum Streptophyta; class Pinopsida; order Cupressales; family Cupressaceae; genus Cryptomeria; species Cryptomeria japonica. Next base: position 356,722,208 of record NC_081407.1, on the reverse strand, counting down.
TTTTACAAATTTTAGGCCCTATGCAAGTTACTTCGCCATCATTTTTTGGATCAATCATACATATTTAATATTTTTCACCAGTAGCTTTGAAATGGTTCCAATGTATATAATTAATATTTTTTCCTAAATTATCATATCAACGTGCATTAATCTACATAAATATTTGCCAATTCAAGATAAATAGTTAGATACCACAATCATGTAGGAGGACCTATTTTGCCAAATGAGTTATAAGTGAAGGTAATCAAAGGTCCATTATTACCTTAGAAATTGAAACATATCATTTTATTGGCAGGGGTAGTTCACCCAATTTTACTCTACCATGTACAAATCCCACCTGAATTTGCCAAAATTTAATATAACATTTAAAAATCCCATTAAATTTGCCAAATATGACTTGATATAAATATAATTGAAAGTAGGTACTTTTTTATTCATTTTGTTTGGTTCTGAGCTCACAACTCAAATCATAGACAAGTTGCAATTATAGAGATTGTTGTATGACAAACTCTAATAAAACCTATCGATAAGTAACAATTTCTTTTATAGTGCTACAAGATTATTTATCTCCTAGTCTTTGCCAATTTTAGTCAATTGTTATGGATTATTTAGTAGGGATATATTCAATGCCCGGGGAATTAGGGTCCGTGGATCTATATTATTAGATTGTATCAATATGGTTCCTTCTTAAACACGAAGATATTTTTTGTAGTTTCTACTTCTTGAGAGATGTCGAGTAACAAGACCTCTAAAAGTGTTGAAGGGAAGCCATAAAAATGTGGAAATAGAAAGATAATGGCATACTTTGGCAATGTTTGTGGTCCATCAGACAAAGGTACAACATCAATAGTTGGACTAAATGGTAATGAAGAAGGACAAACCTATGAGAAAGATCGTAACAAGTTAACTGACTGAGATGTTAATATCATAGATAATGTTCCAATGGTATTGGATGGATGCGGCTAAATTGGCTCCAAAACCGCGATGTCGTGTGACACAAAACTTTCATGTTATGTAGACAGAAAAAATTGCAGAATAGGCTCAGAATACCTACAAGGCTCGGCAAAAGCATTGTGGCCACTAAAGAGGGAAAAATATTGGAAGGAAGATACAATAATCAAATGCAATAAAATGAGGAATAAAATATTAAGACATTAAAAGACCATTATACCTTTGTAATCTTCTCCTCCTTCGGATTGAGCCTTTGATGAAGCCAAAGATGCACCCCTTCTTGGCTTGATTGGATTGTCTCTCTTGTTTGATGTGGATGGCTCTCCAAAATTGTGCACAAGATATTGTAGGATGAGATAGAATGGATGATAAATTGGCTAAGTGATAGGTGAATGAAAATTTGGCTAGAGTTTGGATACTTGGATGGTTTTCTAAGCTCAAATTGATAGCATAAACTTGGATAACTTTAGAGATGTCATATGAAGGAGTGGAGCCTCTAATTTATAGGAGAAGAGGGGAGGAAATGAAGGGCTAGGATTGATACAAGATGGAGGATCAGGATTGCATGTGAGCCCACACATGGCCCAAGAGGAGATGACAAGACAAGTGTGGAGTCCAAGAGATATTCCTTAAAGGTATTTCTTGTCTTCACACTCCTCAAGGTTCATTGGGAAGGCTTCCCAATGCACCTAGGGAAGAGAAAAGGAATAAAATATTCCTTGAGTGATGAGAAGAAGGAATTAAAAATTCCTTAAAAGAATGCTCATAGGGATTGGAGGAACAGAGAGGAATTAAAAATTCCTTGGGTGAAGGGATACCTAGAGGAATGTGAGATTTTGAAAATCTCACATTCACCTAGGAAAAGGGAATTTAAGGAAGGTGGGTGAGTGAGGAGACAAGGAGTTGACTTTGTGGCTAATCATGAGGATTAGCCACTAGCAACTCATTAGGAGAGGGATTAAAAGAATGATTAGGTGGGATTAAGACAAATGGGATTTGTAGGAGGATTTGACTAGGAGAGAGAATGAGTGGAGGGAATTAAAAATTAGAAGAATAATGATAATTGAGATTATGGATGCTTCTAGAATAATTCATTAGGTTAATGATGGATTAGGAAAAAGGTGATTTGTAGGAATCACCTGGATCAATTAATTAATTGAGATTAATTAATTAGAGGGGGGATTTGGAGAGAATCAATTTTAAGGATTTTTAGAAGAATAAAGGTAGATTGATTTATTAAATAAATAAATCACTAGACTATAGTGACAATATTAATTATATTTAATTAATATTGAGAAAGAATAGGGATTGGCATAATTAATAAATTAATTATGCGAAGAAATTAAATAAATTAATTAAAATAGTTAATTTAAGTGTCTACATTTTGCCCCTCTTTTACACAGTGGCAAATTTGGCGATGGGTAAAAGATAGAAGAAGAAGGATGCCCCAGGGCAAAGCGTAGGTGGTGTATGCCCCCTCGAGAATGTTTTTGGAATTTTTTGGAAAATTGACAGAAAATTCTCGAAAAGAAGAAGGAAGGAGAAGGGGTGACGAGTGAACAAGAAAGAAAGATAGAGGGGATTGAGAAAATAGAAGAGGAGATAGAAGAAGGGACAACATGAAGGGAGTGGGCCCACAGGGGGGTCCATATAAGCTACACAGGGCCCAATGAAGGGTCGTTGTCACACATAAGCATTGGAGCATTTTAGAGCATGGAAGATGAGAAGGAGAGATGGATTGCATTCCGACACGTGAGCACTGTGTCAAGAGGGTTTGTTGGTATGACAGACCTCAGGGCTATGGACTACCGGTATGTATGACTAACCTTCTTTGTGATTTTGTAGATTTAGGCTAGAATTAGGGATTAGAATAGGCTAAGAAGTTTGGCAAGGTAGACGCACTAATCGTCGTTTCAGTGTGCGCGTCTCTAGGGTAGCGTGAGTGTTAGTGGTTAGCGTGAGCGTGAGCGAGTCAAAGGGGAGAACAGGGGGTTTGGGGGTGAGCAATCATGTTTGGCATGGGCGCTCACACTAGGGACAGTTAAGGTTAGGTTTAAGGTTGGCAAAAGGGCAAAGCGGCATGAGTGTTCACACTAGGGCAAGTTAGGGTTAGGTCAGGGAGGGAGATAGGGTAGCGTGGTGTGGGCGCTTGTGTTAGGGCAGATTGGGATTAGGTCAAGAAGGGGGAAAGGGTAGCACGACGCTCGTGCTCGCGCTAATTAGGTCTGTGGACCCAAAATTGGAGTCGGTTAGCGCCTGCAACTTTGATGTAGCGTGAGCACCACGAGTTTGGCGCGAGCGCTAAGAAAATCAACGCATGTGCTAAGAGAGAAGAAAATGGGAGATTTGGTATAGAAGATGGCTTGGGGGGGGCATCATAAATGCGTGGAGAATAGGATATGGCCAAGAATATGAGATGACAAAGTGGTTTGCTTGGATGCAGGTGGATTTGGGACCATTGGTGTCAAGGGAGCACTGGTCGGCGACCATGAGACTATATCGGCAGATGCAGTCAGATGAGTTGGAGATCCTAGCTAATGTGGGATTGCATTTTGTCGATCGGTGGTCGAGGATTTGAGCTCAAACTGTCATGATGACAGCCTTAGTAGACAGATGGGATAGTAGGTATAACACCTTCCACCTACCTACCGGCGAGGCGACAATGACTTTACTGGATGTATGGAGGATCTTGAAGATCCCCATTCGTGGTGTGATCCCAAAGTACCAGTTAGATGCAGTAGATTTCTAGCTTTGAGAGGCTTGTGAGTATGAGGCACTTTCGATGCTGGATAGGAGCAAGATGCATTTGGGTGGGCCGATGGGTAACTAACACATTCCTTGTCTATTACTCATGATATGGGGGTTTCTGAGCAGACAGATCATGCCTGATCTTAGAGGACATGGGTTTCTCATTGGATGGAATAGATGTGTTTATTAAATGATTCATGATCGTGCGCAGTATGCTTGGGGAGCCACGATGTTGGCTTATTTGTACCATGATATGCATCTTGTAGTATACTGAGAGTATGCCAGCCTATCTGTAGGGGTGACTCTTCTTCGCATATGGGCTTGGGAGCATATTGCAGTTACACGGCCATTAGGTGTACAGGATAAGCGAGCTCGATGCCCATATATAGACAGGTACAGGGGCCTCTTACATTATACACAGATAGGGTTGATATGGTTTTGGCACCGCATTTTTAACAAGCTTTTGCAAATCACATGGCGGCCATTTTTGGACATTAAGACATGGAGGGGGGACTGGCAGCTGCACTGGGCTGGAGTGGAGATGTGGGTATTTGGTAGGTCCATGTACATTATGGAGTATTATGCCCCTTTCAGAGTGGCTAGACAGTTCGGCTTTGTGCAGGATATAGTGGGGGACATACCACTATATCCTCAAATGACACGAGAGGTGATATTTTGGGGCCCAACGATGAGTCCATTGGAGGGGAGGACTAGCTTCCAGACAACACCATACCTGGTTTGGAATGAGTGGATCAGGGCGAGAGAGGACCCAGGGACCACTGGAGGATACAAGAGCTGGTGGGAGGAACATTTTCCAGTGCACCTTACCATCCTTGGAGTTTTGGAGGATGATGAGTTGCAGACGGCAGTAGATGAGGTAGTCGGTGGAGAGGATGATGCACCTAGTGATAGGGTTTTTGTGGGAGCAGGGAAGGGTGCTAGTAAACAACAAAGGGGGGTTAGAGTGGTATGGAGGAGAGAGCCTGGGGTGGGACAGAGATAGGAAGGAGCACCGGTGGTAGGGGAGGCAACCAAGGGAGCGGATGGTGGGGCAGAGGAGGTCGTACCTATGGACATTTCAGAGGCATAGGTATAGGGTGCAGGGCCAGGGGTTGGGAGAGGAGTGTCACAGGCTGATTTTGATAGACTCCAATAGCAGAGAGATGCCACTTGATCAAGGCTACACTCGCTCAAGGATGAGCTACAGATTGAGAGAGTTAGGGGATAGATCCTAGAGGCAGAGGCTAAGTGGTTGTGGTGGGAGGTGACAGACTTGACAGAGAGCCTCCAGACAATGAGGATAGAGGTCGATGATCTGAGAATGGATAGGGAGGAGTTGAAGTGGATGTCGGAGGAGGATAGGTCAGGGACCATTATTGGAACATTACAAGATGCTCTTTGACTACAGGATGAGGAGTTGGAGGGGCTGCGGGTGAGGTTGCATAGGGCAGAGGCAGATGCTACATGCCTGTGGGGGGAGAGGGATGCAGCACATGAGATGTTGGTCCCCGCAGGGCTTGGAAAGATGTATTCTGATATGATGCAGCAGAGAGAGAGGGCAGAGAGGGCAAGTCGAGAGATGGCCTATTATAGGGGTTATACCACAGAGTGGTACCTACGGCGTAGCGAGCAACCTTGTACATTGAGAGTGTGCGATCTCATAGGACACACAACCAGCAGCCCACACAAAGCTAGCAGACGGGTGGATCGGTAGGTTTTAGGCCACCTAGAGCGGGGGGAGCAAGAGGATCTAGGGGAGGAGGTGATGAGGAGGGGGCTGGGGAGACAGGTGGAGAGAGATAGCTCCATTTTGGCTTATGTGTTATATTTTGACCCTTCGGGGTGATCATTGTATTATGACAGACATATTCATTTTTTGAGCTTATATATATATATATATATGATTTTTGGCAGCGGTGATACATGTATGTTATTATGATGGACTCTATTTATTATTTTATGATGTGATGCATGGATGATGATTATGGATGTATTGCACTGACCTATTTGTGATGTAGGATGGATGCTCATATATCTATGCTTATGATGTGTTACTAACATGTTCATGGATGCAGGATGGATGCATGTGCATGTGTGTATGATATATTGTGGATGCAGAAAGAGTGATTATATGGGTGCACATGTTTCTGAGATGTTTTGATGTGTATATATGTTGTATATGAGGATGTTTAATGTATAATGGATATGATGATGTGAGAAAATGAACATGCAATGTAATAATAAATGTGGATGCAAATGATTAATGATAAATTAGTCTAAATGAGTAATAAATGCAATCTAAATGAGGAATGAATGATAAATGTAATACCACCTATACGGATAATGCAATGTAAATGATTAACGCTATGTAAATAATGTGATCTAAATGAATGATGAAATGAATGAATAATGCAATGTAAATGCAAGATGGACAATGAATGTAATCTAAGCGAATGATTGTAATATAAATGGATAAGCCATCTAATATGAATGGATAAACTAACCTAAATAATGTATGCAAGATGGATGTAGAATGCAATGCAATCTAAATCCAATCTAAGCGGTTAATGTTTGTGAAAATGATTAATCGTTAATGCAGTAATGTAATGAAATGAATGGATAACGTAACCTAAATGAATAGATAATGCAATCTAGATAAATAATGAAATGAATGATGCCACCTGTAGTCACACAAATCTGTCCAGCTTAATTAAATAAATATTTGTTATTTATTTGATTAAAAATCCACTAGCCATCAGTTAATTAAATATATATTTAATTAATTCATCTCCAAACATTCTTCTATTAATTAAATAAATTATTCAATTTATTTTAATTCATTCATTAAATCAAATTCCAATCAATTAAATAAATAAAATCTATTTATTTAATTAAATCCCCCTATTCCTCTTTTAAATAAATTAAATAAAACATTTATTTAAATCATTATCCCCCCCCACTTGCATTTTCCTACAAATGCAACTTGCACACATTTATTGAAATAAATGAATTTTTATTTTAATAAAATCCTATTTTCCCTCACCCACCAAATCCACTTGCAAAATCTAATCCCCTTCTAGATTCTTCTAACCCCTTCCTAATTAGCCTAATCCATCCCCTAATTATTGTCACATTCCTAAGCAAAATGGAGTCACTTCTCAAAGACTCTAAAGTCTTTGAAAAGCATTTAATGCTTTGTGTGTTCAACAAATTAACCCCCAAAGTCTTACAAGACTACTAATGGCTCTTACATGACCATTTATGGCTCTTACATAACCATTTATGGTTATTTCAAACTTGTCCCCCCAAACATTTATTGTTTTGACCATATTCATCCATTTCACATTTGCACAAGAGTTTATCCATTGGATAAAAGCTTTATTCTTTGAATAAAGAGTTTATTCATTCAACCAACCTTGACTTTAACTTCCAAAGTCATGTCAAGCATTTAATGTTTATTCCCTCTCCTCTCAACCTATCTCACATTGACACTTGTCATCCTGGGATTGGGTTGAAAGCCCTCACATGGATTTGAAATCATTCAATCCTGACCCTTGTTGAGATTACCAAATCTCAACCATCCATTGCTCCATTTTCCCTATAAATAGAGCACATTTCTTCATAATCCAGATCCTGAAAACTTGTATGCATTTAACCTATAGGCATTTTTAGAGAGCATTTAGCATAGCAAATTCTGATATTGTCATTTTGGTTAAAATAAATCATTTTAGTATCAATAGCTTAATATTTGCTTCTTTATTAACATTTAGAGCAATATTTCGATCTCAATCCTCCATAAGCATCCATAGTGCAAAAAGCTGATGAGAGCTACACTATTTTGGAACTTGGAGAGGAGAGGAACAAGGGAGAAGACGGCAAGAGCATGTTAGGAGGCATTTGGAGATGCCTCATCATATTTACCTTCCTAGTTAGATATTCTGTCATGCTTTTGGTATCTCTTTTGATATGCTTGTGTAGGAAAGTATTTTGTTTATGATTTCTAACACTAACAACTTGGATTTTCTTCTTGTTTGTGTTTTATTATCATTGACTAACCTTCCCTTTTTGCAGAGCATCACCACCTAAGTGGATAATGAAATGAATGGATAATGCAATGTAAATGAGTATTGGAAAATGTTTTTGTGAATATGCCCGTAATAATAAAATGATCTTAGATAAAAATAGAAGAATAGGAGGGAAAAATTGAAGATTCCACGAGGTTATTAGATGGGGAGAATTAGGAATTTACAGAATGATGGGGAGAGTTGTGCACAAAAAGATGTGGGGAGCCAACCTAGTTTAATATTTCCCTAGGTAACCCGCACCACTGATTATAGGAACCAGGATGCCATGAGAAACCCAAGGCGTGGACTGACTCAGAGTCAAGCAGGAATTCCTTACACATAGTTATGTAAATTTTGAATAACACTTATACAAAGTTGTGGGTACGTGCAAGGAAACCCTAAAACACACTGATGCCTCTTGTACATGACAAGGTAAGTGTTGATAAACACTAGTACCAGGTCGGCAATTCATACAAGAGAGATCCAAAACATGTCATGCCATGAAAATATGCCCAGTATGCACCTATTGTAAACATACCCGGATATGGAAGATCCGGCAGTCGTAGATAGATGCAGTCGTAGGATAAAAGATGCAAGTCAAAACGAAAATCCAAGAAATCAAACAAGTCACCCATACATGACCAACTAATGTCTCGTAGGATTAGGATGGAAGATTAAACTATCGGGCGAGGGAAGGATTCATCCCTAGGGCAAAGGATGGGGTGGATTGGGATTGACTAGACAATTGACCAGATGACCATGAGGACCAACTTGTGGATGTGGGACTAACATCAAGACTTGATGAAGCTCACATGGAGGCACAAGCTCAAGAAATGGGAGATAAAAGCTCAGGTGGATGGGATGAAGCTCAGTTTGATGGGACAATCCTTATTCATGATTTGGGCAAAGACTCATTATCATACGAGTGATTATTCTACCAGGAGCATGGTAGGGGGTGTTATGGATATCAGATGGGCAAGTGGTGAAGGAGTTTGATCTAATAGACGATGGATCTAGATTATTTACTTTGGCGCCTACATGTAGATTTTCACCAAGGTACTTACCCATATGGTGCAGGAGCACCTAGTTTTGGTTGCATTTTCAACATTTTTATAATTTTGGTGTGATCAGGTTCAAAGGTGTGTTTTCTCAGTTTGAAATAACATCCCATAAGTGCATCTGGATAACCTACTTTGATGAGTTAGCATTGGCTTGGAGCGGAGCCATCGACCTACTCTGATGAGTTATCATTGGCTTCGTGCGGAGTATTGTCATCAGCTATCGGCGAGAGTGGTTTCAAACTACCCTGACGAACCGATGAGCAAACAACGGTGCAGAGTATTGTCATCGACTATCAAAAAGAGGAGTTTCAAGCTATCCCGCAGACTCGATAGGAAAGTACTAGTTGGGGAAAGAGTTATCGGGTATAGGGAGGAGTGTTTTCGTGTTACCCCGACAACCCGATAACAAGGCGCAAGCAGAGGAGGTCAACTTTGGAGACATTAGCCATCGAAAAAGCACAAAGTCATGCCACCCGATGACTCGATGGAAAGTGCGAAGCGGAAGTGCAAAGAGTTGGAGGTTGTTATCGGACATCGGTAACCTTGTTTGGATGTTACCCCGATGCTCTGATAGAACCTACCCAACAGTTGCTGCTGGAAACCCTTGGTAATGAGATCAATCTTGTCCAATAGGAGGAGTTCATGATAGAGGTCAGAATGTATAAAAAACCCAATGGGCATTTGTAACTGGGTTGGTTGTTGTTGTTGAATGTAATAACTTGCCATGGAGAATGCATATGTTTTCCTGAATAAAAAGAAAGTCTAATTTTTGGTATCCATTCATTGTCTAGTTCCTATTGTGAATTGCATTAATGTTTTAAAATATTTAAGTTCACTATTGCAGTCTATGTAAACACTTCATTTCTCTGTTTTGTGAGTTACTAGGTTGAACCTGGGAATAAGCTCAAAATTTGTAAATAACTTTTCCTTTTTCAGTTTTGGTTCTCTGTTTGTAAATAACCGCATGGCTCTAGCTTGAAACTCCACATGACCATTCGAGGTGGTCAAAGAGAGTCAATCATGTACAGTAGGTTTTCATTTGTGGAAGTCCAGGAGATGGCATTAGCTATTTCTGCAAACTAGCCCTAGGCGAGCTTGGTGATAGTTGGGCTAGGTGTCAGTAGTGTGAAGGAGATGACTTGCAGGGGAGGAATCTATTGAGAACTAGAAGAAGATCCAAAAGGCTATAAGCCCTGGAACCTTGTCATTTTGTAACCGAAGGGTGAGAGTTTGCCAGACCAAACATGAAGGGTGGTTTTGTAGAATGGAGAGAACAAGTGTTGACTGTCCTTTACCCCTGCAAGGATATAGGGAGCAAGCTTACCTTGTGAGCTTGAGGAAGGTGAAACAATCAAACTACTTGTAGGGGAGTACATAGGAGAAGAATATGGGCCCTAATAGTGAATAGGATTACACCATCAAAGAACCCCAATTGGTGGTAAATTGGGGTTCTTTGATGGTGTAATCCTATTCACTATTAGGGACCATAGTCTTCTCCTATGTACTCCCCTACCAATAGTTTGCTTGTTTCACCTTCCTCAAGATCACAAGGTAAGCTTGCTCCCTATATCCTTGCGGGGGTGCAAGATAGTCAACACTTGTTCTCTCCTTTCTGAAAAACCACCCTTCATGTTTGGTCTGGAAAACTCTGACCCTTCGGTTACAAAATGACAAGGTTCCAAGGCTTATAGCTTTCTGGATCTTCTTCTTGTTCTTAATAGATTCCTCCCCTGCAAGTCATCTCCTTCACAGTACTGACACCTACTCAAACTATCGCCAAGCTCGCCTAGGGCCAGTTTGCAGAAATAGCTAATGCCATCTCCTGGACTTCCACAAATGAAAACCTACTGTACATGATTGGTTCTGCTTGACCACCTCCAATGGTCATGTGGTGTTTCAAGCCAGAGCCATGAGGTTATTTACAAACAGAGAACCAAAAATGAAAAAGGAAAAGTTATTTACAAATTTTGAGCTTATTCCCGGGTTCAACCTAGTAACTCACAAAACAGAGAAATGAAGCGTTTACATAGACTGCAATAGTGAACTTAAAGATTTTAAAACATTAATGCAATTCACAATAGGAACCAGACACTGAATGGATACCAGAAATTAAACTTTCTTTTTATTCAGGAAAACAGATGCATTCTCCATGGCAAGTTATTACTTTCAACAACAACAACCAACCCAGTTACAGATGCCCATTGGGTTTTTTATACATTTTGTCCTCTGTCATTAACTCCTCCTATTAGACAAGATTGATCTCATTACCAACGATTTCCAGTGGCAACTGTCGGGTAGGTTCTATCGGAGCATCGGGGGTAACATCCAAACAAGGTTACCGATGTCCGATGACAACCTCCAACTCTTTGCACTTCCTCTTCGCACTTTCCATTGGGTCATCAGGTTGCATTACTTTGTGCTTTTCCGATGGCCAATGTCTCCAAAGTCGACCTCCTCCACTTGCGCCTTGTTATCGGGTTGTCGGGGGTAACAAGAAAACACTCCTCCCTATACCCAATAACTCTTTCCCCGGCTAGAACTTTCCTATCGAGTCTGCAGGATAGCTTGAAACTCCTCTTTTCGATAGCCGATGACAATACTCTGCACTGTTGTTTGCTCATCGGGTCGTTGGGGTAGTTTGAAACCACTCTCACCGATAGCCGATGACAATACTCCGCACCAAGCCAATGCTAACTCATCAGAGTAGGTTGATGGCTCCGCTCCAAGCCAATTCTAACTCATCGGAGTAGGTTATCCTGATGCACTTTTGTGATGCTATTTCAAACTGAGAAAACACACCTTTGAACCTAATCACACCAAAATTGTAAAAATGTTGAAAATGCAACCAAAACTAGGTGCTCCTACACCATACTCTGACAATGAAAAAGAAGTCAAGTGACTCCTTGCGGCAACACAGAGGAGGGAATTCTAAGCTTCAAAAAGTCTGCCTTAGGGACCCAAGTGGCCTCAGATTCTGGAAGATGCTCCCATTTAACTAAATGCTCCATATAGGTGGTATGTTTGGTCTTCTTGAGAACTCGTGAATCCAACACCCTTTCGGCTTGTGGCATATTTGCTGATAGTAAAGGTAGGTCTGAAAGTGCCTATGAGACCTCTGAAAATCACTGACATTCGTCTAGAAGTGTACCCTTATACGACACCAAGTTTGCAACATTAAAAATAGGAGATAAAGCCATGTCTCCGGGTAGGTCAAGTTTGTAGGCATTGTTTCCATATTTGGCCAAAATCTGACAAGGTCCAATTCTCCTCATTTGAAGTTTGCTAGGGACACCTTTTTGAAGCCTAGCTTTGTTCAAGTGAAGCATTACCAAGTCCCCAACAGAAAATTGTAAATCTCTTCTCTTTTCATCTATCTTGTCCTTCATTTTCTGAGAGTTATCTAGTAAAGTTTGCCTAACATGCTCATGAATCTCCTTCATGGACTGAGCCATGTCAACAGCATGTCCATTCTGTTGTCCCATCTTCTCAATTTCTCTAAGCTCCAAAACACCTTTGGGATGAAGGCCATAAACTACTTCAAAAGGACTCTTACCGATTGATCTATTCACACTATCATTGTAAGCAAATTCAGCTTGATGAATGATCTGATCCCAAGCTTGCCTGTACTCCTTTGTCAAACATCTGAGAAGGTTCCCCAGTGTTCTACTGACCACCTCTTTTTGGCCATTCGTTTGGCGATGATATGTCGAGCTAAAAGACAAGTTAGTTCCCAATCTCTGTCATAAAGTTCTCCAGAAATGTCCAATGAATTTCGTATCTCTGTCTGACACTATACTGATGGGTAAACCATGAATCCTAATGATTTCTTTGAAAAACAAATGAGCAATATGACTGGCATCATGATTCACCTTACAAGGAATAAAATGGGCCATTTTCCTGAATCTATCTACGACAATATAGATGCTATCAAATCCGGATTTTGTCTTGGGTAAACCAACAACAAAATCCATAGTTACACACTCCCATGGCCTGTTTGGGATAGGTAAAGGCTGATACAGTCCAGCATTAGAAGATGTTCCCTTAGCTCTTTGATAAATTACACATTGCTCCACATATCTCCTGATATCCCTTTGCATCTTTGGCCAATAGTAGAATCTTTGAACAAGTTCCAAGGTCTTATTCAAACCAAAATATCCACTCAACCATCCATTACGCTTTTCTTGCATCAAATTTTCTCTCATAGACCCTCTAGGTACACAAAGTTGTCCTCCTTTGAACAAAATTCCATCGTGCAAAGTGAAATTTGCATATTCACTATGAAAATGATTCCTAAACTCTTGGCAAACCTTGTAGGCAGTAGCAAAATCTTCATCTTCCTCGTACAAATTCTTGAAACTATCCACTCCAATGCTTTTGAGTTGCACTTCTTGTACTGTTAGTAACCTCCTACTAAATACATCAGCTACCTTATTACATTGACCTTTCTTGTGTTTGATGGTGAAAGTAAATGACTCTAAATACTCTACCCATTTGATATGCCTATGGTTTAACTTTTATTGAGAATTAAGAAAGCTAAGAGCTTGATTATCAGTGTAAACCACAAATTCTTTAGGTAGCAAATAATGCCTCCATTTTCTAAGTGACTGGACAAGTGCATACAATTCCAAATCATAGGAAGAATACCTTTTATTTGCATCATTGCGTTTCTCACTGAAAAATGCAACTGGTCTATTGTCTTGACTCAAAACTGCTCCAACCGCTATGTTGATGGCATCACATTAAATTGTGAAAAGTTTGTCAAAGCTTGGTAGGATTAGTACCAGTTGAGTAGCCACCTTTGTCTTCAAGAGATCAAAACCTTCTTGTGCTTCCTTTGTCCATACCAACTTAATTCTCACACCTCCCTTGGTTATTTCTAGCATAGGTGCACATATCTCATTGAACCCTCTGATGAACTTCCTATAAAACTGAGCCAAGCCATGAAAACTCCTTACTTCACTTGTTGTTCTAGGAGTAGGCCAATTGGTTATTGCGTCCACCTTTGAGGTGTCCATTTTCAAATCTCCACTTGAGATTACAAACCCAAGATACACTAATTCCTGTTTCATAAACTCACATTTCTCCAAATTGATGGTTAGTTGTTCATCATATAGTTTTTCCAATACAATTTCTATATGCTTAAGATGCTCATCCTTATACTTGCTAAAAATTAAGATATCATCTAGGTAAACAACAACAAATTTATCAATGCAGTCCTTGAGTACTTCATTCATGAGCCTCATAAATGTGCTAGGGGCATTTGTGAGTCCAAATGGCATAACAATCAGTTCATAAAGTCCTTTTGTAGTCTTGAAGGTTGTCTTCCATTCATCTTCCTCCTTGATTCAGATTTGGTGGTAACCACTCTTGAGGTCTATCTTGGTAAAATACTTAGCACCCCTTAAACAATCCATCAAATCTTCAATTATGGGAATAGGAAATCTATACCTGATTGTAATCCAGTTGATGGCTCTCGAATCAGTGCACAGGCTCCAAGTACCTCCCTTCTTTGGTGCCAACACAGTGGGCACTGCACATGGGCTGATGCTTTTCCTTATCAAACCATTGTCCAAAAGCTCTTGTATTTGTTTAGCTATCTCCTGGTTCTGCTCTGGTGTCATCTTATAGGCTGCCTTATTAGGCAAAGAAGCTCCAGGTATGAAATCAATTTGGGGATTGATGGCACATTGAGGAGGCAATGTTATAGGTGTACCATCACTAATGATGTCCTTGAACTAGTTTAGTATCTTCTGCACTTCATTGGGAATGCATACTTTCTTCTCCTTGCTCTGTTTTTTTGGTTTCACTACAAGTGCAAACCCCACTCCTCCTTCCTTGAGGGTGTTAATGAACTCCTCACCAACTAGAAGCACATTGGATCCCTTAGGTCTTCTTCCTTCTTCATCTTTTAAGGATTGAATTTTGTAAGTAACTCCATCTTTTTGGAAAGTATAGGAATTCTTTTCTCCATGGTGTACTACTTTCCTGTCAAATTGCCAGGGTCTACCTAAGAGTAGGTGGCATGCATCCATTGGTAAGATATCACACAAAATCTTGTCTTTGTAACTTCCAATAGTGAACTCCACCCAAGTTTTTTCATTCACTAGAACATGTTGCTCCTTATTGAGCCAAGTAACCCTATAAGGATCACTATGTGAGATTCTTTGCAGGTTAAGTTTACTTACTGCTTCTTCTGACACAATATTGTCAATGGAACCTGAATCTTCCACCACTTTACACACCTTACCCATAATCTTGCATTTTATCCTAAACAAGGATCTTCTTTGGCTAGGTTCCTCCTTAACTGTTTCTTTTATCAAGACTCTTCTCATCATGAGATTCTCTCCACTCTCAGAATCTAAACTCACTTCTGATGCCTTCCCATTTGCTGCATCTTCTTGAATATAATTTACTCTTCTTTCACCTCCTTGGGATGAAGAAGACTTCTCAAGACACCTATAAGTTGGGTATCCAAGCTGATAGCAGTTGTAGCACTTCATTGTGGAAAAATAGGACCCTCTTTCTGATCCACTAGACCTTCCTCTATTTGAGTTGCTAGATCCCCTTCCTCTATAGGGAGAGTCCTAGTTTACCACCAATTGGGATTCTTTGATGGTGTAATCTTATTCACTATTAGAGCCCATAGTCTTCTCCTATGTACTCCCCTACGAGTAGTTTACTTGTTTCACCTTACTCAAGCTCACGAGGTAAGCTTTCTCCCTATATCCTTGCAGGGGTGCAGGACAATCAACACTTGTTCTCTCCTTTCTGCAAAACCACCCTTCATGTTTGGTCTGGCAAACTCTCACCCTTAGGTTACAAAATGACAAGGTTCCAGGGCTTATATCCTTTTGGATCTTCTTCTAGTTCTCAATAGATTCCTCCCCTGCAAGTCATGTCCTTCACACTACTAACACCTAGCTGGACTATCACCAAGATTGCCTAGGGCCAGTTTGCAGAAATAGCTAATGCCATCTCCTGGACTTCCATAAATGAAAACCTACTGTACACGATTGGCTCTTCTTGACCACCTCCAATGGTCATGTGGAGTTTCAAGCCAGAGCCATGTGGTTATTTACAAACAAAGAACCAAAACTGAAAAAGGAAAACTTATTTACAAATTTTGAGCTTATTCTCGGGTTCAACCCAGTAACTCACAAAATAGAGAAATGAAGCATTTACATAGACTACAATAGTGAACTTAAATATTTTAAAACATTAATGCATTTCACAATAGGAACCAAAGTGCCACAAAGTGGTTTTAACTAATGGACAAATTGATTTTTCTTAACTTTTTATGATTTTTTTTTTCACAAGGCACCTGTTTACCAGGTTTTCACCAAAGTGAATCTTTTTTCAGGATCGTTTTTTTTTTTTTTTCCTTGATTTTTTGACAATCCATGACCTTCTGAGGACTAGGCATAGAATCTCTTTATGTGCATGATGTTCATTGGATCATCCAAAGGATCTCCTTCAGGAGTAGCCAACTTATATGCCCTCAATCCATACTTTGTTGTGATCATATATGATCCAAGCCAATTAGGCTCAAACTTGCCTTTCTTCTCTCTTTCTTGAAGGTTTCTCTAATTTTCCATGAGGACAAGATCACCAATTTCAAATTCCTGGGTATTGACCTTCTTGCAGTAACTCAAGCGTAGGCGATTTTGATATACCCAGAGATGGTTTGAGGCCTTGAGGTGCCTTTCATCCAGCAGTTATAGCTCTTGTAGTCTGGCAACTCTGTATTCCTCATCTGGAAGGATATCCTACAGCGACACCCTTAGGGAGGGGATCTCGATCTCAAGAGGGAGGATGACTTCAGCGCCAAAGACAAGGGAATATGGGGTGGTGTCTGTGGGTGTGCAGATGGAGGTGCGGTAAGCCCACAGAGCAGGGTGGAGTTGGGGGTGCCAATCATGACCAGCTTTATTGACTATCTTTTCGAGGATTTTGATTAGGGTTTTGTTAGAAGCCTCAGCTTGACCATTACCTTGCGGATAATATGGAGTGGAGAAGCAGTGTTGGATATCAAATTTCTGATAGAGCTCTTTAACATCTTGATTTTTGAATGGTATGTCGTTGTCTGTTATGATAACTTTGGGGATTCCATATCGACAAATCAAGTAGTTTAGAATGAATTTAGAGATCTGCTTACCAGTGGTGAAGGTAAGAGGGATGGCCTCATATTCGATGGCAATGATAATTAATTTATGGCTGTTGGAGGATTTAGGGTGGATTTTCTCAATGAGATCAAGCCCCCACTCTAAGAAGGGTCAGGGTGTAATGAACGGCTGCAATTCTTGTGATGGAGTGTGGATCTTGTCACCATGTTCCTGGCAAGGGATACATTTCTTCACATAATTATATGCATCTACTTCCATTGTAGGCCAGTAATATCTCATTCGCAAGAGCTTTTTAGCCAAAGTGAGCCCACTTGAGTGTGCCCCACAGATACCTTTGTGCACTACACGTAGTGCCAATTTAGCCTCTTGTTTTTCTAAACACCTTAGGAGGGAACTATCAAAATGCCTTCTACACAGGGTGTCTCCAAGGATAGTGTAACAATCACATCGGTGGATGAAGGTTTGTTGTTGGGTTTTGGTGAGGTTTGGAGGAACGGTGTTGTCTCTTGGGTAAGTGAAGGTCTCTTGATACCAGGGGGATTCGAGACCAACGAGTACGCACACCATTTCAGACTCTAGTAAATCATATGTCGGTATGAAGAGTTTCTCAACCAAGAACTCACACTTCTGACTATGTTTCAGCATTTGAAGGAGGGAGCCAATAGTGGCCATTGCATCTGCAACTCTGTTGTTTGTTCGTGGAATTTGATAAAACTTAATTGATGTGAAATTTTTCTTGAGATCTTTAACCATACTGTGATAGGGAAGAAGCTTGTCATCTTTTGTTTGATATTCGCCATTGACTTGTTTTATGACAAGTTGGGAATCACCATAGACATGTAATTCTAATATCTTTCATTGGATAGCCAGACGTAGCCCAGTAATCAGTGCTTCATATTCTTCGATGTTGTTGGTACATGCAAAGGCTATCTTGTATGATTTTGGGATGCAATCTCCTTGAGGTGTGATCAACAGTATTCCTTCTCCCGATCTATTTTGGGTGCAAGAACCATCAAAGTACATCTGCTGTGTGGAGGATGTGGTGACAATAATTATGAATTCATTTGGAAATTTTGTAAGGATCGAATGGTCACTTGGAAGTGGAGCGTCGACTAGTTGGTCTGCTATTACATGTCCTTTGATTTCTTTTATGTCCACATATTCAATGTCAAACTCACTTAACAACATGACCCATTTAGCAGTTCTGCCAGTGAGAGAAGCTTTTGACAAGAGGTATTTGAGAGGGTCAATCTTAGCAATCAGTCTTGTTTTGTTGTTAAGCATGTAGTGTCAAAGCTTTTGCATGCTAAAGACAAGTGTTAAGCATGCTCTTTCAATGGGGATATAATTGAGCTCATACCCTACTAGTGTATGACTAATGTAGTATATAGCATGCTCTTTTCCCTGATCATCTGTATGTGCCAATAATGCCTCCAATGCCACTGCAATAGCAGATATGTACAAAAGAAGTTGATTTCCTAGAATAGGAGGTATGAGAACCGGAGGCGATGCAAGATATTCCTGAAGCTTCTCAAAATCTTTTTGACATAGGCAATCCCATTTGAATTTGGTATCCTTGCATAATAAGTGAGTAAATGGGTGACATTTGTCTACGAGTTGTGAGATGAAGCATCTGATAGACTGGAGCTTTCCTTAGAGGCTGTGTAGTTGTCTAAGGGTCTTCGGGGGAGATATTTTCATGATAGCTTTCACCTTTGCAGGATCAACCTCTATGCCTTTGTGGGAAATGATGAAACCTAGCAATTTTCCCAATGTGACACCAAAGACACATTTCTTAGGATTGAGGCGCAATTTGTATTTTTCCAATCTTTCAAAAATTTGCCTTAAGATAGGGATGTGCTCATGTCTTGTTTTGGATTTTCCTAGAAGATCGTCCACATAATCCTCCATGATTTTGTGCAAGAGGTCATGGAAAATTGTTGTCATTGCACGTTGATATGTAGCTCCGGCGATCTTGAGAGAAAAAGGGCATAAGTCAGTAACAAAAGGTGCCCCATGGTGTTGTGAATGTTGTTTTGTGTTGATCTTCCTCTGCGATCTTGATCTGATTGTATCCAGAAAATCCATCCATAAGTGATAGCATCTCATGTCCCGATGTGAGGTCTACAATCATGTCTATGTTGGGGAGTGGGAAATCATCCTTAGGGTAGGCATTGTTCAAATCTTAGAATTCAGTACAAATGTGGGTGCCCCCAGCAGCTTTGTCAACAGGTACAATGTTGGATACCCATTCATGGTAGTCTATTGGTTTGATGAATTCTGCATCCAACATTTTTTGAAGTTTTGCTTTGACTAGGAGTGCAATATGTGGATGCATCTTGCGTAACTTCTTCTTTACTGGCTTTGCATCTGCATGGACAACAAGATTCTGAACTACTAAGTCAAGATCTAGGCCTGGCATGTCAACATATGACGAGGCAAAATTGATCTTTGTTTCTGTGAGGATGAAGTCTTGTCTCTCTTGATCCGTTAGGGACTTTGAAATGAGCATGTTCTTTGGAGTGTCTTTGGTGTCCATATTGATATTGTTTGTTTCCTCTATTAGTAAAGTTGACATGTCTTGTTGAGGAGGAACAATGGTAGGGAGGTCAAGTCCCTCATCCTCAAGTGACTTATCTAGGTTTTCACTTTCGGATACGCCCTTTGTTTTTACTTTTTCTTCATCTAAAGGTGTGTCGAAGAGGTTTTCACCTAGGGAATCATGGTTTTTCTTTTTATTATCTTTTTTGCGACTAAGGGCATTGACCTAACTACCAAAGTATCCTTTTTCATGTAACTAAATCCCATGAATTCTATTGCAGTCTTCCCAATTGCTCATAGTCAAGAGAGTTATGAGACCATTGTCATCGACACAGACATCTAAAGCAGGTTTGTCTCATTGGCCCCGATCTATAAGTTTGGGATGGACAAGTTGTAGCTCATGCAGAATGAGAGGGGTTATGGGAGTGATGGTGTTGATGTGGGTGTCAAAGAAGATGTCATCTTCGTATTCAAAAGGCATTTCATGGAACTCCTCTTCATCAGAGTCTTCGACATCCAAAGAAGAACTTGAAGGGGAACTGGTGATACTGATCTTAGGCACTGGAGTATAACCCAAGCCCCTGTTATACTTGTATGAGATGGGATTTATTGGTGCTTTGATTCCTTTCTCCTCTGGTCCCACGTCTTGTCCTTTATAACCCATCTTTTCTACTATAGCTGATGCTTTTGGATACATTTTCTTAGGTATTTTTATTGGGTCTTCATCTTCCTCCTGGTACAACCATGAAGACACATTTGTCTCAAGACTCTCCTCATCAAGTGGACCCCATTGCTGAATGGTGGTATCTTTGTATTGTATAACAGATTTTTGATATTTTTTTATTTCTTTCAATTTGCCAAATGACTTGGGAGACATGGGGAGATTTCCTATTAATAAGACATCCTCAAGTTTGTATTCTCTGCAACCATTATCCAGGATCTTGATTTTGGGCTCTGCTTGGGTTGAGGTGGAGGCGATGTTTTATGTGTCAGATGGAGGAGTTGGAGAGGGTCTATTTAATGGGAAATGATATGGATGCTTCCCCTCTAAGAGCTTGGAATATTGAAAGGGTTGGGATCACCTTTTATAGTGATCTCTCTTCCATTGAAGGGGAATTTGATGCATTGATGATAAGTGAAAGGGACGGATTGAAAGGAATGAATCCACAGTCATCCGAGGAGGATGTTATAAGGGAGATCAAGATCTAGGACTTGACAAGGGGTCTCAATTTTAATAGGGCCCAATTGAAGAGGCAAGGTGATCATGCCTTTAGAAACTCTTTATGCATCATCATATGCTTTTATTGTGATTCTTCTTGATGTATCTACCAGGTCCTTAGAAATCCCCAATTATTTTATTAATTTATATGTACCCAAATTGAGTCTGGTTCCTCTATCTATCAAGATACATTTAACCTTGTGCTTCTAGATAAGGGCTTTGATGTGCAGAGGTTTATTATGGTCTTCATCTGCAGGAGCGTCATTGGAAGTGAACACGAGGTGTTGTTCGGTGGCAAGGTTTCAAATGAGATCTTGAAATTGGGGGGCATTGATATTATCGGGAATGCGAGACTCAAGGAGGGCTTGTTCCAAAATCTCCTTATGGACAGGGGAAGTATTGAGAAGTTCTAGGATGGATCTCTATGCAAGGGTCTTCCCAAGATGGTCAAGTAGGTCATATCGGCGGGTGGAGGACATGAGGGGAGGGTTTGGTGGGGGAGGGGCTCCTTGGATGGTGACTCTACCTCGGCAGGTGGTTACGTTGTAATCATTCTGAGAGTGGGAAGAGGAAGGTATGGCACCTTGAATGACTATCTTAGCAAGGTTAGCTCGGCTTTGGGAAGGGGGAGGGTTAGCTCCTTGGATAGTTATGACATTGACATAATTATCTGTAGGCTCAATGTGACCCACTAAAAATTCAATCCCATTATATGATTAGTGTAATCGTAGTTCACCACGTTAGATGATGAGCCTTTACCATTATCATATTTTGGGAAAGTTTCCTGGTACATCTTAAGTTTTTCATTGTTGTTACCAGGTTTGGTTGTTGCTACTTCAATATCACCCTTATCAATGAGGTCTTGTATGTAGATTTTCAACTTCATACACTTTCATGTATCGTGACCATTGATACGGTGATATTCACAATATTCCTTCTCATTTTACTACCTAGGTTTGGGTTGATTAGGATCAAATGGGCGAGTTATCAGAAAGACTACCGCGCTAGCTTGGACAAGCTTTTGGAACACAACCTCAATGGGCTCGGCAAGAGGAGTGAAGTCTCTTGGAGTCCTGTTGTTAGATCGAGGTGGTCGCCCTTGAACTGAGACATTGTTATGAGGATTTTGAGATTGATTTTGATTGTTGAATTGGCGATTGGTGGTGGTGGGCTTTGGAGGAGCGGTCACGGTCTAGACCAGTTTTGCATCAATCACACCATCATTGACTATGTTCTTATTTTTGGACCAAAATTTTGGCTTATCATTATGGTAAGAGGAAG
Organism: Cryptomeria japonica; assembly: GCF_030272615.1. NCBI lineage: Eukaryota > Viridiplantae > Streptophyta > Pinopsida > Cupressales > Cupressaceae > Cryptomeria > Cryptomeria japonica. The sequence goes on along the minus strand of NC_081407.1, from coordinate 356,700,220 downwards.
AATTTTGACTTGATTTTTGGTAATGTTTTAAGGTTCCTTCCTCTAACAAGACACGTTCAAGAGATAGGCCCTTGTCAGTCAATTTTTGGAAAGATTTGATACATTGAGATGTCAAGGACCTTGATAGTTTGGGCACCAGATTTTTTTGAAATAGTTCGATTTGGTGTTGTTCTAGCATGTCCCACTTCAATTTCTTGATGAGATGTTGCCATCTTTGCAAGAAGTTAGCGAAAGTCTCTCCATGCCTTTATTTTGTGTTACAAAGGTCCATCATGGAAACATCATTAACAATGTTGTAAGCATAGTGGGCCACAAAATTTTCTGCTAAGTCTGAGAATGAAGTGATAGAACCTCCAAGTAAGGATGAGAACCATGCAAGAGAATCTCTCATGAGACTCTTATGGAAGAGCCTTCGAAGGTATAAGTCACTATAGGAGACTTCTTGACATAAGATGTGAAACTCACGAACATATTCTCGGGGGTCCTCTTTGCCCTCATACTTCATGAACTTAGGCATCTCCAACCCTGGTGGGTATGGTGCAATTGATATAGACGGTTCATAAGGACAAGGACAAAATTCCTCAAACGAGTAACATTTTCTTTTGTTGGTCCCTTCCTTCATGTTTTTTATAATGTTTTTCATGTCATGGATTTCCTTAATGATGTCTTGTTGTGGATTTTGGACATGATGAATTGTGTTTGCCCCTAGAATTAGATGAGTCATGGAAGGTGGACCACCACCACTAATGTATTGATATGATGAGGAAGCGGGGATGTGAGATGTGATGACTGATGTCATGGGACTTGACTGACAATTGGTTGTGACCCACAAATTTCTGTGACAGGAGGAAGCAAAGCTTGAATAAATTTAGCGACATTGTTGAGAGGAATGGAGGATTCTGGAATAGAAACATATGGTCGGGTAGAAGAAGATGTTGGCATTATGGATGAATTTATTATGTGTTGCATTGATGTTTTTTCATTGATGTCAACACTAGTTGTTATGGTTGGTTACCGGTAGACAGGTTTTGGTTACTGATAGAAGATCTGGTGTTACTGGCGAAAGAGACTATCTATTGGACACTTTCGACATGTTTGGATCAATGGAGTATGTTTGGTTTTATGTGCTACATTTTCCAGGAGCTTGTTTTGGTCAGTTGGTATTGATTTGGATGCTATCATACACTCTTATAAACCCTTACTAGCATTAGTTTAAAGTTTAACTAGTAGAGCTTTCACTAAGAAATCCTGGTAGAATGCATAAGTGGTGTTGGTGCGGCTTCTAGATGGAATTCAGGATGCAGAAGGTGATCTGTGATCGTGCTTCAACTATTTGAAGACATTGATTTGGCGTGCTGGACCCAGATTAGGTCCGGTGCCTATATAGGTTATGGACCGATATCATGTTAACATGTTCTCTACATGTTACCGAGATGATTTATGGATTGGTTATTGTTCTTTTGGTCTTAAGTCGACATGGCATATCATTGTAATATGGATGTATGTAATGATCTTACTATAATATCTTTTAGGTGGCCGACCTAATTGGTTTAGGCCTTAGGGTTGGTATAAATTGATGTAAGATCTCATTGTAGATAATGTTCATGGTCGTGAAATGTAATATCATATGTGAAGGATTTTTGGTCGATCATAGGTGATCTAATTGGGATTAAGGAAAAGGTCAAAGGCCTCCGGTATTGAGCTTAACTGGGACTGTAATCAAGCATGGTAGATGTTATCTCTGGTAGTTCATTATTCTAGATTTTTGTTCATTTATCTTGAGGTGGTTATAACCTCTCTGTAGTCAGTGAGACTCTTTTGTATTGAGCAGTACACTCTAGGCAATGTGCCTTCCTGCATGTGCAGGCCCCTCATTGTATCACATGCTTTCTGTAGAAGTATCATCTAACTGTGGGTAGGCTTTCCACCATGGTTTTTCCCTTTCTGGGTTTTCCACATACAAATCATGGTGTTATGTGGTATGGTTGCATTGTGTTGATTATTTGTTTTATTGTTATGTTGTATTGTTTATCGGTATCTGTTTCTGCTATTCCAGTACTTAATGTTTATGTGATCCAGTTAAAGGTTATTAAGTGGTTTGGTTGATATAATTTGTTAACAATTGATTCACCGCCCCCCCCCCCCCCCCCCTCTGAGTTGTTCACCGATTATCCTAACAATTGGTGTTGGGATTTCAATAGAAGGAGATTGTTCATATTCATTAAGGATATTGAGAAGGTTGTTGAAGATTATTGATATAACTGAAGAAGGATGATAACTATCTTTATAACATTATTTTGTCATTGATGTCATGAAATTGATATTTTGATTCAGTATGATGTTGCCATATCTTGAGAAGATTGATTTGAAGAGAATTAAGATGTCGATAAAAGACACAGAAAGAATGTGATGAATAAGGGGAGAAATAAGTTATTCAATGGGCAACTATTATCGAGTTAGACAATGATGAGATCATGATGTTTAGATTGTTTTGATATCCTACATGTGTTGTTGATTGTAAGGTTAATACTATACTATGTCACCGAGCAAAGAACCTAGTCGGTAAACCCTAAGGTTATCGATATCGGTGAATGAAGGCGGAATGTCTATCGAGTGAAGTTTAGTATTTATCGAGTTAACCGAGTTATGACAGAATGCATTGGATGAAGAAAAGCGTTATTTAATGAAGGAAGCTGATTAGCTGGAGTTGATTAAATGATTGATATGACGTGCAAGAAATTTGTTAAGGATCTATGGCTTTGAAAATTCAGGAGCTAGATCTACAACACAGATTGAACCGCTTAACCTAGCACAAGTTCCAAGATTAGAATGCAAGTTCCTAGGCGAAGTAAAACATTTTTCAGATCGAAGGATACATTGAACCTAGTCAAGATTGAAGATCTAATGGCTATGATTGATCATGGGAAATGTGATCAAGGAGATTCAGGGGTTAGCAAATTGTTTATAAATAAGAAATTATTAATGAACAATGTATGCGGGCAAGTGTAAGCACAAGGATGCTACATAGTGATTACCAAGCACAGAAGCTTGAAGACCTGTTTGAATAACAGAGTAGGGAGCCCAGCAGAGGGACAAGATAAGTCCTATGACTAGACAGTGTTGAGCAAATAAGAATCTGCTTTAGCATTTTAGATGTGAAGTTGCAGATATATTTTTACTGTTGTTTATTTTGTAAGTGACACGAAATCTCTTAATCGAGTGGACCTAACAGTCTTATTTGTAAATCCTCTAGCAAGGTAACATTCTAATTGAGTGTTTGAAATCCTTTGACAAGGTCACTTCTAACAAAGCGAAGATCCTAACAGATCTGAGGGAAATCCTTTAACAGGGTCACATCTAGCAATGTGTTTGTAATATTTAACAGGATTTGCTTTTAACTGAGCATACTCTAGAAGAGTATATTACTTAGTGGGTCTGAAATCCCATAGTGGTTTTTCCCTATTTGGGTTTCCACGTTAAATCTAGTGTTATATGTGTTATGATGATTATGTGTTTATGAGTTAGCATGTTTAGCAGTTTTTGGTTATATTGCTGAAGTATAAGTTACCGAGGTTGAATCTGTTGATTTTATGGAAGATTAAGTTTGTATGATTCACCCCCCCCCCCCCCTCTCATCTTGTTAGCTATTGGAATTAGAAATTTACAATTGGTATCAGAGCTTTGGACTTCAGAAGAAAAGTTTAAAGGTACTTGAGGCAAAGATCCAAAGATGTATAAGAGGGATACCCCAAAGCTTAACAAGTCTAGTTTCTCCACATGGCAAAAAAGGATGAAACTGCACTTATCAGGAATTGGAGAATATGCAACATATTATCTGGAGAATGATTACATTGCACCTAGCACCTACCCAATGACAATGGAAGAGATAAAGGCAAAGCAAGAACATATTCAAGCAATGATTGAAATAACATCAGCATTAACCGACTCATAGTTTAATGACCTGGAAGGCTGCAATGATGCCAAAGCAATGTGGACCAAGCTCATATCTATTTATGGTAGTGATGAACATGTTTAGAGAGCAAAAGTGGATAGTCTAAGAGGTCAACTTGAATCTATGAGGATGAATGAAAGTGAGAACATAACCCAGTATAGTACAAGACTAAAGGAAATTGTCAATCAAATCAAAGGAGTAGGAGGAACTATTGAAGAGAAGGATGTCACAAGTAAGTTATTGAGAACCCTTCTACCTACTTATGCAATCTGAGTCTCTGCAATCAATGAATTGAGGTTTGTACCTAGCATGCCAGTTTCTTTAGATGCTACTATCGGTAAGCTACATGCATTTGAGTTAAGTAATTTTGATAACAGTGGGTCTTCGGTAAATAAAGTTGAATCTGCATTCAGTTCTTTTCATCTTGGTGAATCTAATGATTAGAATGATAGAATGAGTAAGTATTCTGAAGGGAATCACAGTGGAGCAAGTGAAAGATTTCGTAAGAACATGGAAGAAGTGCAAAAACTATAAGAGGAAATCAGAAAGCAAGAAGAGTTTGAAGCATTGTTGGCCAGGAGGTTACCGAGAGGCAAAGGTAAGTATAAAGGAAAGCTACCTTTGAAATGTTTCAATTGTGATAAAATAGGACATATGGCCTCTAACTGCCCTGACAAAGAATCTAGTGAAAAGAGAGAATACTAAGATGACAGACAGAAAGACAATCACTACAAAGGGTACCGAGATTTCAGAAGAAGAGATAGAAAGACATGCCTAATTGTTGATGAGGAATCCAATGATGATAAATCTGATGAAACGGACACATGGCAAGTTGTTTATGTGGCCATTAAGGATGGATCTAATGAAGAAAGGTATGAAGAAAAAGCCTTAATATCTCACATAAATAATAATGATTCTTGGATAATAGATAGTGGATGCTCACATCACATGACAGGTGATAAACACAAATTTGTTAAATTAGAAGATTATGATGGAGGCTATGTAAGATTTGGTAATGATGCACCATGTCTGATAAAAGGTAAAGCCTCAATCACACTTCTTGACAATGCAAAATGCGATGATGTTTATTGGGTTGAAGGTTTGAAATACAATTTGTTGAGTGTAGCACAGCTAAACAACACAGGTTACTGAATAGAATTTCAGAAAGGAATTGTCAAAGTTCATGACAAGCATGGAAAGTTAGCAGCTACCTGGACTCAAACAAAAGGTAACACATTTCACCTTGACTCAACTCGAAACAAGTGTCTTTATGCAAAGATAGATGATACCTGGTTATGGCATAAAAGGTTTTGTCATGTAAATTTTGATAATCTGATCAAAATAAGTAAGAAGCACCGAGTAAGAGGTCTACCGAGTTTGGAGAAACCTGAGAATGCTATATGCAGAGGATGCCAAATGGGTAAGATGACAAGATCAAGCTTTACAAGTAAGTCCTACACTTCTAAGGGAATTTTAGATCTTGTGCATACTGATCTTTGTGGTCCTATGAAAGTTCAGAGTTATTATGGTGATAAATATTTCATATTATTTGTGGATGATTATTCAAGGATGATGTCAGTTATGTTTTTAAAAGAAAAATCAAAAGCTTTTCAAATGTTTAAATGGTACAAGGCAAGAGTTGAAAATGAAACAGGAAGACAACTGAAATGTCTTAGATCTGATAGAGGAGGAGAGTTCACCTCTGATGAATTTAACTTATTCTGCAATGATCATGGTATAAAAAGACAAGTCTCTGCACCAAGAACTCCACAGCAAAATGGATAGTTGAGAGAAGAAACAGATCTATTGTGGATTGTGACAGAACCCTGATGATTGAAAAGAGAGTGCCACAAAAAATTTGGAGAGAAGCAATAAGCATTGTTGTTTACACCCTGAACCGAGTACAACTGAAGAAAGGAAATTTGAAGACACCATATGAAATCTGGTATGACAAGAAGCTTAATGTAAGTTACTTTAAAATCTTTGGAAGTAGATGTTATGTACACAAAGATGACAAGGATGGAAAGTTTGATCAGAAAAGTGAAGAAGGAACATTTCTAGGTTATTCTTCTAGAAGCAAAGCATTTAAATGTCTGATCAAATCATCTAACAAAATAGTAGAAAGTGCAAATGAGAAAATTGATGAATTTGCAGAAAGAAATGATGAAGGAAATTCCAAGGAACCAGAAGATTATGAAGAATTTGTCTATGTTCAACCGACAAGTCCTACCGAGAGAGTTACTGAAGAAAATGAAGAGAATATCCAGTTACCAAGTAATGAAGAAGATCATATCGAGCCTACCGAGCCTGTATTAGCCAAATATTTCAGAAGGAATCATGCATCAAGTCAAATTATAGGAGATAAGGATGATCCAATGATGACAAGGAACAAACTGAGACAAAACACATGTCTGGTATCTAAATTTGAACCGAGAATAGTAAAAGAGGCATTTAACAGTGAAGATTGGGTAAATGCTATGACAGAAGAAATTGATCAAATCAAGAAGAATGACACATGGACACTGGTCCCAAGACTGAAGGACAAAAATGTAATCGGTACAAAGTGGATTTTTAGAAACAAGCTAAATGAAAAAGGTGAGGTCATTCAAAATAAAGCAAGACTAGTTTGCAAAGGATATGCTCAAGAAGAAGGAATAGATTATGGCGAGACCTTTGCACCTGTGGCTAGACTTGAAGGAGTAAGAACATTATTGGCATATGCTGCTTTCAAAAATTTCAAGGTATATCAAATAGATGTCAAATCTGCATTTTTGAATGGTATACTAGAAGAAGAAGTTTATATTGATCAACCTAAAGGATTTGTCGAAGACAAGAATAAAGATCAGGTATGTAAATTGAACAAAGCTTTATATGGTCTGAAACAAGCACCTAGAGCATGGTATGAGAGATTACACTCTTACTTAATCAAGATTGGTTTTATAAGAACAAGTGAAAATAGCAATATGTACATGAAGAATGATGAAGACAATGGAATACTGATCTCAGCCATATTTGTTGATGACATTATATTTTGTGGAAATGATTCTCTATGCAAAAACTTTGGTAATGAAATGTGCAAAGAATTTGAGATGTCACTAATCAGTGAGATAAAGTATTTTATAGGTTTACAGATACTGCAAATGAAAGATGAGATTTTCATTACTCAATCCAAGTACATAAAGGAAATCTTGAAGAAATTTGGAATGGAGGATTCAAAACCAGTAAGTACTCCTATGACTACCAACTATAAACTATCAAAGAATGATGAATCTGCATCTATTGATGAGACACTTTACCAATCCATGATTGGAAAGTTACAATATGTGGTGCACAGTAGACTGGATATAGCACATGCAGTAGGTATTGTTGCAAGATTCTCTGCATATCCCAAAGAAACCCATATGATAGCAATCAAGAGAATTTTCAAATACCTGAGAGGCGCTGTAGATTATGGCTTAGTATATGAAAAGAGAAATGATTTTGATTTAAAAGTTTATATTGATGCTGATTGGGTAGGCAACATTGATGACAGGAAAAGCACAAGTGGAGGAGCTTTCTTTTTAGGAGAAAGACTAGTGAGTTGGCTTAGCAAGAAACAAGGATGTATTTCACAGTCAATAGCAGAAGTTGAATATGTTGCTGGACCATTGAATTGCACTAATATAGCATGGATAAAACAACTATTGGAAGGTATAAATGAAAAGGTTACCGAGCCAATAACTATATTCTGTGATAATACGAGTGCCATTAACATTTCAAAGAATCTGGTAATGCACTCTAAGACAAAACATATTTCTATTAAGTATCATTATCTCAGAGAAAAAGTTCAAGAAAAGAAAGTTGTGCTGGAATATGTTAGCACAAAGGAGCAAATTGCAGACATCTTCACAAAGCCACTACCCAGAGACACTTTTGAGTATCTCCAAAGCAAGTTAGGGGTCCTACCCCTATCTTCTACTCACTGATAGAGTTCAGTGAAAGCATCAATTCGATGAATCTATAGAATATTATGTGTGGATTGATGTTGATTTATGCACTTTAAGAAGTTTTCTAAAGGTGTGCAGGAACGTGACCAGGGAACAGGATACAGGAAATAGTATTGAAGGAAAGATTGCTCTGATCAAGTTTTAGATGTTACATTTGCATGTGTAACTCAGCAAAAGCAAGCACTTCATAGTAGAAGAGTTCATGATTTAGTTCTTTTACTTTTTGGCATTGTTGTCAAAGGGGGAGAAGACTAAATGGTAAAGCCCTAAATGAAGAAGATAACAGAAGACTAATGACAGGGGGAGAAGATTACTAAAAAATGGAGAAGACTAAATGCAAGATAACAGCTCAGAAGACTAATGAAAGAGGGAGAAAGCCTAGAAGACTTCAGAAGAAGAAAACAACTCAAGGATAATAGGAGAAGTCTCCACAGCAATCTGAATCCGAATCAATTTGAATATCTTGTTGGTATTACCATTTAAAAGTTGGTATTGCCATCAATGCCAAAGGGGGAGATTGTTGGCATTTCAATAGAAGCAGATTGTTGATATTCATTAAGGATATTGAGAAGGTAGTTGAAGATTATTGATATAACCGAAGAAGGATGATAACTATCTTTATAACATTATTTTGTCATTGATGTCATGAAATTGATATTTTGATTCAGTATGATGTTGCCATATCTTGAGAAGATTGATTTGAAGAGAATTAAGATTTCGGTAAAAGACACAAAAAGAATGTGATGAATAAGGGGAGAAATAAGTTATTCAATGGGGAACTATTACCAAGTTAGACAATGATGAGATCATGATGTTTAGATTGTTTTGATATCCTACATATGTTGTTGATTATAAGGTTAATACTATACTATGTCACTGAGCAAAGAACCTAGTCGGTAAACCCTAAGGAACCTAGTCGGTAAACCCTAAGGTTATCGATATTGGTTAATGAAGGTGGAATGTCTATCAAGTGAAGTTTAGTATTTACTGAGTTGCAACTAAGTTATGACATAATGCATTGGATGAATAAAAGTGTTATTTAATGAAGGAAGCTAATTAGCTAGAGTTGATTAAATGATTGATATGACGTGCAAGAAATTTGTTAAGGATCTATGGCTTTGAAAATTCAGGAGCTAGATCTACATCACAGATTGAACCGCTTAACCTAGCACAAGTTCCAAGAATAGAATGCAAGTTCCTAGGTGAAGTAAAACATTTTTCAGATCGAAGGATACATTGAACCTAGTCAAGATTGAAGATCTGATGGCCATGATTGATCATGGGAAATATGATCAAGGAGATTCAGCAGTTAGCAAATTGTTTATAAATAAGAAATTATTGATGAACAATGTATGTGGGCAAGTGTAAGCACAGGGATGCTACATAGTGATTACCAAGCACAGAAGCTTGAAGACCTATTTGAATAACAGAGTAGGGAGCCTAGCAGAGGGACAAGATAAGTCCTATGACTAGACAATGTTGAGCAAATAAGAATCTGCTTTAGCATTTTAGATGTGAAGTTGCAGATATATTTTTACTATTGTTTATTTTGTAAGTGACAAGAAATCTCTTAACCGAGTGGACCTAACAGTCTTATTTGTAAATCCTCTAGCAAGGTAACATTCTAATTGAGTGTTTGAAATCCTTTGACAAGGTCACTTCTAACAAAGTGAAGATCCTAACAGATCTGAGGGAAATCCTTTAATAGGGTCACATCTAGCAATGTGTTTGTAATCTTTAACAGGATTTTCTTTTAACCGAGCATACTCTAGAAGAGTATATTACTTAGTGGGTCCGAAATCCCATAGTGGTTTTTCCCTATTTGGGTTTCCACATTAAATCTAGTGTTATATGTGTTATGATGATTATGTGTTTATGAGTTAGCATGTTTAGCAATTTTTGGTTATATTGCTGAAGTATAAGTTACCGAGGTTGAATCTGTTGATTTTATGGAAGATTAAGTTTGTATGATTCACCCCCCCCCCTCTCTCATCTTGTTAGCTATTGGCATTAGAACTTTACAATTGGTATCAGAGCTTTGGTTCTCTTTTGCAAAAGCTTAACCGCTTGAGGTAGATCCTATGGCAGCTAACACTTCAAATCCACTGGCAACTATTTTCAAAAGAGAAATCCATAAGCTTGATGGAAAAAATTATGGGATATGGAAAATTTGAATGGAGACTCATCTTAGATGTCTTGGAAAGGATATTTGGGAGGTCACTGAGATAGGATACACACCTTATGATCCGGCATCTAGCAATCCTGCTCCTGCTAACCTGGACAAGAATATTGAAAATGATTTCGAGCTAGAGAAGCCCTCTTGTGTGCACTTACTAATCAGAAAATCATGGGATTGACTGATAAATCATCGGCAAAGGTTATGTGGGATAAATTGAAAACTCTGAATGAAGGTGATCCTACTGTCAAAATTGCTAAACTTGATGGTTATCGGGTAAGGTATGAAAACTTGAAGATGGAAGATAATGAAAGCATTGCTATATTTATGGAAAGAGTAAATGAGATTGTTATGGGAATTAAATGTTGTGGAGGATCTTTGAGTGAAGATGAAATTTTTTTCAAAGTCTTGAGAGACCTTCCACTGGCTTACAAGATGAAGGCAACTACAATTAATGAGCTGAGAACAATGGCAAACACTTCAGTTAACATAGACATTCTAATTGGGAAATTATCTGCTTTTGAGCTTGAAGAATTTGGACCTTTTGGAGCTGCAAAGTTTGAACCTATTTTTCATGCATCATCATTGATGCAAGGATTCTTGGAGTTGCTTGAAAACACCTAGTTGTCTTCCTCGCTCTCTCCAACTTTCTAGCTCCTCAAGCCCATCCAATGGTACTTGGTCAGGGTTCTACTAGTTAAACCTCCAAGGCCTAATCCACTTTAGCTTTCCTCCAAGGTATAGCCACTAATCTTTAACAATCAACCTTCCTATTGAGGATTCCACCTCAATCCCTAACACCACTCCTAAGGGCTTGGGCTCCAACAACCTCTGCAAGGATCTTAACTCTCCAGCTTGTTCTATGAGTGTGAAATGAACTTACATAGTGTCTTTGATTTCTTTTAGTGATTGTTTCACCTTCAAGCCCATCGCCAAGCTTTCTCAACCTTACTTTGTCTCTACCAGGCTCCAATTAGGCCTAATGCAATTAGACCTCCTATCACAGTTTTTAGGGCTTAGTTTGAAATCTTCCCACACAAGGCCACAAATAAATTACATTTATAGACACCCTTTTCATAGTTACATACAATATTTCAAAATTTCATATGGGTTCTCCATACACATGGGGTTTCCAATACTATCATATTTTTAAGGGTTTTAGGCCTACCCGAGTGACTTACAAATTTGGTCTTAAAAACCTTCACCAGTCAAAAAATCTGCAGAAAACAATCAAGGATTATTTAAGGGAACTCAAAGGGGTCCCAACCATGGGTCAACGTTTCTTCTACCAATCCACATGTGCTCAGAAATCGCACATCTTCTGATGTCCTAGCTTCACCAACTCCTAGTTGTGAGACTAGGGTATCATTTTACAATCACCACAAAGGATTGCAAAGACATAAAACCTACTCTAAACATATTTACAGACCCTAACCTAGAATTCCACATGATTTCAACTAGTTCCATCAATGGATGCTCAGGTTAGAGCCATTTTTGCTTAAACCCTAGTTTGCAAGGGTTTTGCACCTAGTCTCAGAGAATGGATTAGATCTCTACAACCAAAAACAACCAAAATTGGATGTCTACCTTTTTGGAAAGTAGATTCAACAATCCTTCATCCCCTGCAAGTAAATTCCTCTGACTAGTCTGTACTGGATTGTACAATGCAACAAAAAACAAAGAAAATTGTCAAAGCGGTGTCAAAACAAGATTTCTTCTTGCAACATAAACTTGCTTTTGCATTCCAAACTTCCCAACCCATACAATGATGATGTCTTGGGATTTAAACTACCTGGTTTAGCTGGTTAGAACCAACTTCTTCACCGCCAACATAAAAAATGCAACTTTTGCCATGTTGCAAAAATGTTGCTTAGCAACTTTTACATTTTTGAACCTTAAGATGCAACTTTGCATTCAAGTGTACTTGGAGGCTCTAAAAGGCCCTCAATGCATTCTAGGAGACCTAAGACAATTCCTTGCACCCCATTACATGCAGACTCTATTCTAGAGTAGTGAATCTATGAACAACATCAACATTACAACTTTCTAGACTAATAACATCCTGAACACAACAAAAGCTTGGACAACCCAACCATGGCTCCATTGAGTCCCAAATGGTTGGTCCATTATTACAACTTAAAAGACAACACAAAAACTTAGAACAAACCAAAATTGCTTGGAGTGATGTGTGCCCTACACCAATCATCTACCAGCAAAAGTGATTGGAAAGCCTTATATGCAAAAGAATTAGAAGATATGAGGAAAGAAGATGAAGAATTTGAGCAACTTGAAACCTTATTTGCTAGAAGAGTACCTAAAGGACCAGCAAGAAGTAAGTATGAAGGAAAGATACCTTTTAAATGTTTTGCATGTAATAAGATTGGTCATTTTGCATCTAGATATCCTGAAAGGAATGCAATATTTGAAGAGAGAGTTAAGAATTTATTTAAGCCTAATTAGAATATATATAGATTCAAGAAAAGTAAACAGTGCTACATAGTGGATGAGAAAGGAGTAAGTGATGACTTTTGAGGATGAACCGGTAGCAGACTCTACTAGTGGATCCGGCAATGGAAAGGAATGGGTGTTCTATGCTTTAAAGGAAGATGAACCAGAACCGGCTATCATGAATGAAGAAAAGGCCCTGGTAGCAAAAGTTGAAGATAAGGATGAATGGGTAATTGATAGTGGATGCTCGCATCATATGACTGGAGATAAAAGGAAATTTCTATCCCTGCAAGAATACAATGGCGGTCAAGTCATATTTGGAGATGACAAAGCATGTATGATCAAAGGTAGAGGTATTATTTCTCTGGAAGGCAAGCATAATACTGATAATGTCTATTATGTAGAAGGTTTAAAGCATAATCTTTTGAGTGTTGGTCAATTGGTAGATAATGATTTCCAACTTCAGTTTAAAGATAGAAAATGCAAAATCATTAACAAAACTAGTTTGGAGATTGCAACCGGTATTCATATTGGATGTAATATCTTTCACTTGAACACTGGTAATAAGACATGTTTGATTGCTCATATTGATGAGAGTTGGTTATGGCATAAAAGGTTGTGTCATGCTAATTTTGATTGTATTGTTAAGATCAGTTCAACAAAGGTAGTTAGAGATATACCTAAGATTATGAAGCCTCATAATCCGATATGTAAGGAATGTCAATTGGGAAAGCAAGTTAGAACTTCTTTTAAGAGCATACATGATAAATCTAATGATGTGCTTGATTTAATTCACACTGACTTATGTGGTCCAGCAAGGACTAGAAGCTTTCAAGGTGATAGGTATTTCATGCTAATAATTGATGATTATTCTAGAATGATATGGGTGACTTTTCTTAGGGAGAAGTCTGAAGACTCTGAGAAATTCAAGATCTTTAAAGCAAAGGTTGAAATAGAAACTAAATTGAAAATCAAATGTCTAAGATCAGATCAAGACGGTGAGTTCACTTCTCATGAATTTAACAGTTATTGTGAGACAAATGGAATTAGGAGACACTTATCTACACCTAGGACTCCTCAGCAAAATGGAGTAGTAGAAAGGAAGAATAGAACCATTTTGGATGCAACAAGATCTCTGATGATGGAAGCCAAATTGCCTCACATCTACTGGAGAGAAGCAGTGAGTACAACAGTCTACACATTCAATAGAGTTCACATCAAAGGTGAAACCGATAAGACCCCTTATGAATTATGGTTTGGACATACACCTACTGTTAAATATTTTAGAATTTTTGGAAGTAAATGCTATATCAAAAGGGATTATTCAATTGGAAAGTTTGATCCTAGATGTGATGAAGGGATATTTCTTGGTTATTCAATTTGTTGGTGTAAATAAATATTCATTTTGGATATTATTACACTTACTTAAGTTAAATTAGGATAATACATCTCTTCGTAGTTTGGATTTGAGACACTTAGGGAAGTGTGCACATAGGGATAGAGCTTGTAGGAGAAATTCCACCTTTTGTGGTCTTATTTTGCTATTACACTCCACATTCGGTGGGTCATCCACCTCTTGTGGAATATTATATTATTTCTCCTACCTACCCCTAGTATTTCTTACCTACCCTTGTTTCTCATTGAGCCACATGTCATATTTGTGTGCTCATACATCCATATGGCCTTGCCTATATAAGCAGACCTATATTCATTGTATTGGTTAATCCAGTTGATCATTTTTGCATATTGATGAGAATACAGTTTGTTATTGTCATTCTATTGTCTCTTTTTATGCTTTTCATTGTGCCCTTGATCTTGGCAAAATCCTACATGGTATCAAAGCTATTGGGGCTTCATTGATTGGTTTTTGGAGACATCGTGGAAGGCTTCTATTTTCAGATTTGGGGATCTTAATTTTTTGGGGGCGTCATACAGCGATTTGGACATCACCGTTGAATCCAGGAGGCCCTTTCCATAAATTTCGACTATAAAATCGACCTATTTTGGTGAGAAATTTTTTTTCCCCATTTTGGCTATTATCGTATGGATTTCGAAAAAAATTTCAAAAAAAAAAATTATTTTTCAAAAAAATTTCGAAAAATCAAAAAAAAAAAAAAAGTGTTTTTTTGGGGGTCCGCAGACCCCCCCCCCCGGCCCGTGATCCCCGTACTTGCAGGTCTACGCAACCGTGCCACAGTACCTGCACCGGCGGTACCTTTTTTTGGGCGGTCACTGTCACCACCGCCACCGCAGATTACCTCCCGCTGCCGCCGAGGAACTCCCGCCGCTGCGCCAACACTGTGTACCTCGCTGCGGCCACCGACCGCAAGATCACCCGCCGGCAGCCTCGATCTCCCGTCGGCCGCCTCGCCTACCAGCCCACCGCCGGCCCCCTCTCGGCTCCCGGCCTGCCGGGATATTCTTCTCCGGCAGCGCCTCCTTCCGCTGGCAGTTTTTAAACCGACGACCCACATCCGCCACGTGGCAGGAGGCCACTGGCCCATGGCCACCTTTGTCTGCCACATCAGATCCATATGCCCTATCAGCCATACTACACAGACACCTGCACAGTGCCACGTCAGATTCGTATGCCCTGACAGTCGTACTGCACAGTCATCTGCCCAGTCAGCAGTCCGTACAATACAAACGCCCAGTCAGCAGGGAGGCAAAGTTTTCGCAACGATCATACGGCTGTAAAATTTAATATAGTAAACTACTGACATCAGCACCACATCAGCAGTTTTTTGAAAAAAAATTAACCCCTCTCCATTGAGCTTTTCAGTTTTGCAGTCCAACTTTGAAAGGCCATATCTTACTCATTTTTGCTCCTTTTTTGGTGCAATTTTTTTTTAAATGGGCTAAAACTTCATGATCTTTGCAGTGGTGTTGTTTTTTTCTGATTTTGGTGCATAGATATTTTGGAATTTTTGGATTCTCTCAGTTGTACCTGTCCAATCCTCAATTTTGCAACTTCAAAGACCTCGTTTGAGCTCATACGACCTCCTTTTCAGGTGCCGTTTTTTTTGAAAGTGCATATTTTTTTGTCTATTTTCATAATCTATAATTAGATTTTAGAGATTTTGAGTGAAAATTGTACTTTCAGATATTGGTCTTATTTGGCCTATTGGGTACCTGTAAATTGTTTGGATCTTAGTTAGATCTCTTGCATTATCAGTTTGAGTCTCTTTTGGCCTTATTGAGGCAATTGTAAAATTGTAAATCAGAAGTCCACTTTGCCATTTTTTGCAAGTGGCCCATTGTATACGCACTACTTATAAAGTGCCAAAATCATCAATTTTGGGGGGGGTTCTTTGATTGAGTGAATTTGGGGGGGTGTCTTGTGTGATTGTGCCTCTCTTTGTGCTCTTTCCATTTTTGTTGCAATGAGTCCTAATAAATTTCCACCTTTAACTCCACATAATTATGCATTTTGGAAAATTAAAGTATGGAGTAAATTAATGGAAAAGGGTCTCACACATTACATAGATGGAACAATAACAGCACCACCTGATCCTAAGGCTGATCCAAATGCTCAATTAGAATGGCTCACAAAGAATTGCATGGCTCTTGGAACCTTGTGCAAGTATGTATCAGATGACCTCATTTTTCACATTGAGAAGTGTAAAACAATCAAAGAGGCTTGGGATATGTTTCAGAAATTGTATGGTCAAGTTGATGAAATCAGAGGCTGTCAGATTGATAATGAGCTCACCAACTTAGATCCCAACAGTTTTGATACAATCCAAGATTATGTCACCAAAGCAAATGAGCTAAGAGCAAAGCTTAAGGATTGTGAAATTGACAAAAAGGATGCTTAGTTGATATTCAACTTGTTGGACAAGCTTGCACCAGAATATGCAGCATTTGTGTCTAGCTTCCAAACTCATCATTTGAAAGTGGAGAGTTCTTATGGTATGCCTTCATTTGATGCTTTCACAGAAATGTTGATATTGGAACAATCTAAGTTGTTGAACATGGGGTTTCTCAAGTCTTCAAATTCCAAGGCTTTGGTGGCTAATCAAGGGAATCAAGGAAGTCAAGGCAAAGATTCCAACAAGAAGCAGAAGCACTCTAAGTCTAAGCCACACCAGGAAAAAGGACAATCATCCTCTCCATCACAAGGCGATTTTTCATCCTCTTCCAAGAAGGAGACACCACCTACGAAGGATAAACCAACTTGTGCATATTGCAAGAAGTATGGTCATGATGAGCATCAATGCCACACAAAGCAAGTTGATGAGTTAACCAATCTTCTTAAGAAAAACAACATCAACTTGCCATCCGCCTACACAAAGAAGGATTCATCTCCTTCCTCTTCCTCACAGTCTAAGGGAAAAGGGCAAGCATTTGTGGCTACAACAGGTTCTTCACAGTAATGGATACTTGACTCGAGTGCCTCATATCACATGGGTTCCACAAAGGAGCAGTTTTCTTCATTGGAGCCATCTAAGGTACCTCACATTTACATAGATGATGATACACAACTAGAGGTTGAAGGGAAAGGTTCGGTTGACATGGATGATGGAACCTTTGAGAATGTTCTCTATGTTCCTAACTTGTCTACCAACCTTCTCTCCATCTACCAAATCACTCACTATGGGAATGGGAAAAAGGTTGAGTTTACACCAGATTCAGTTGTGGTAAAGGAACGTGATGATGATGCCTTGGTAGCAGTGGGACAAGTCAATGACAACTCAAGGCTTTATTCATTCTCCCACTTTGTGCCAAGTTCACCTTCTAGGGCCTTGCTTACTCATTCAAATTCAGAAAGTAAGCTATGGCATGAGCGGTTTGGTCACCTCAACTACCGCTATCTTTAGCAGCTAAGCACTAAAGACATGGTCACAGGTCTACCTCGAATCATTTTTTCAGAGGGTGTATGTTCAGTTTGTTCCATGGGCATGCATCCCGAAGAGAAGTTTGATAAACGAAAAACTTGGAGAGCTTTGGAAGTTCTTCAACTTGTTCACAGCGATGTAGCAGGTCCATTTCCAGCACCTTCATTTAGTAAGGCCTGCTATGTTCTCACCTTCATTGATGACTACTTCCACTTCACTTGGGTCTACTTTCTCGTTCATAAGAGTGAAGTATTTGACAGATTTCAGGACTTCAAGACTCGTGTGGAGAAGCAATCAGGGAAAGTGGTCAAAATTCTTCGCACAGATAATGGAAGGGAATATGTGAAAAAAAGACTTGAGGATTTTTGTACATTTGAGGGGATTGATCTTCAGCATTCTATCACATACACTCCACAGTAGAACGGGGTTGCAGAACGCAAGAATAGAACTCTCAAAGAAATGGTTAGGTGTATGATACATGCATGTTCTCTTGATCTCACCTTTTGGGCAGACGCTATCAGTTGTGCCACACACATCCAGAATCAGGTTCCTCACAAAGCTTTGCAAGGTATTACTCCTTTTGAAGCTTGGGCTGGTAGGAAACTGATTGTGAGACATTTCAGAGTCTTTGGGTGTCCAGCATGGGCTCGCATACCTCCGCAGAAATGCAAGGCCTTGGAACCTCAAAGTCAGCCTTGCATATTTGTTGGATATCCTAAGGGTGTTAAGGCATACAGATTGATGGATCCAGAGACACATGAGGTATTCATTGAGAGGAGTGTTCACTTTGAGGAAAGCTCTCCTAGCTTAGCCTCTCTACCTCCTCCACCTTCCTCCATTATGGATAGTGATGTTAGTGATTCAGATGATGAGACTCCTTCAACTCCGACTCACAGGGTTACACCTCTATAGGGTCCACTTGAAGTTGAGGAGCCTCGTTCTCCACCTCCACCTAGACCTCGTTGGGCTTGACAGACAATTGAGTACACGGGTTCTCTTGTTGGGGATCCTTCAGATACATGGAGAACTCGATTACAACATCAGGATCTTCCACATGCATTCATTGCTACCGCTTCTGATCCACAGACATTTAGGGAAGCATCAGGGGTTCCTGAGTGGGACCAAGCTATGGAGGAAGGGTATAGTTCCTTGATGAGGAACAAGACATGGGATTTAGTCCATCTCCCTAAAGGGAGAAAGATGGTTCGATGTAAGTGGATCCATCGGACCAAGTATGCAGTGGATGGTAGTGTGGATAAGTATAAGGCTCGGCTTGTTGCGAAAGGTTTTTCTCAGGTTGCAAGTGTTGACTATACTGAGACCTTTGCACCCGTAGCCAGAGATGAACTCCATTCGTTTGACACTTGCTATTGCTGCAGCTCATGGTTGGGTTGTACATCAGATGGATGTGAAGAGTGCTTTTCTTCATGGTGATCTTGATGAGGAGATTTATATGGAGCAGCCACAGGGTTTCATCCAGGATACTTCCTTGGTTTACAGACTAAGGAAATCTCTCTATGGCCTTAAGCAAGCCCCCAGGGCTTGGTACGCCAAGATGGATTCCTTTCTTCTCTCCGCAAGGTTCACCAGGTGTCATTCTGATCCGAATGTCTACATTTTGCGACAGGATGACTCTCACTTGATACTTGTGCTCTATGTTGATGACTTGATCATTACAGGGAGTACTTCATCCATCATTAGCAGGGTCAAATCTGCTTTGCTTGACAGATTTGCTATGACTGACTTGGGTCTTTTGCACTACTTTCTCAAGATAGAGATTTCACAGTCACCTTCCGAGATTACACTATCGCAGCCCAAGTATGCTCTTGATCTACTTGCACGCTTTCATATGGTTGATTGTAAGCCTGCCCTGACTCCCTTTCTTTCAGGAGTCAAGCTTGAGGCTTGGTGTTCTTCTCCACCAGTTAATGCCACTTTGTATCGTCAGCTTGTGGGTAGTCTCATCTACTTGACTCAGACATGCCCTGATATTTCATTTGCAGTTGGCATGGTTTCTCGCTTCATGCAGGAACCACATGAGCTTCATTGGAAAGCCGCCAAATGCATCCTTCATTACATCCAAGGTACACATCACTGTGGGATTCACTATGCAGCAGGCACAGGACTTCGCTTGGTTGGTTACACAGACTCCGATTGGGCTAGCGATCTTAATGATCGTAAGTCTACTTCTGGTTATAGTTTTCACCTTGGTTCGGGCCCCATTTGTTGGCAAAGGAAAAAGCAACATGGTATTGCTCTCTCTTCGACTGAGGCTGAGTATCGAGGCGTTGTTAATCCAGCAACTAAGACCATTTGGCTCCAGCAAATTCTCACCGAGTTTGGATTCACCACTCCACGACCGACAGTTCTACATTGCGATAATCAGAGTGCTATTGCAATCTCGAAGAACCCGGTCCAGCACCAGTGGACCAAACACATTGAGATTCATATGCACTATATCCGAGAGCTCATCCAGAAGCAGGTCATTGATTTGTAGTATTGTCCTACAGTAGAGCAGGTTGCTGACATATTCACCAAACCTTTCACCGAGAGTAAGTTCCAGCAGTTGTGAGATCTCTTGGGGGTGCGAGGTGTGTCATTAGGGGGGGTCAGCTAACTTCTCCTTCCTCTCTTATGGGGGGGACTTTTTCCTCTGTGAGGTTTTGTCCTTCTTCTTTGAGAGTCTTTTGTACATTCATCTCTCTTTTGGGGGGGAGTTTTTTCCCATTGGGTTTTCTCCCTTTCTCCATTTGTGAGAGATTGCATTGCATAGTTTTGCTTGCATTTGCATATTGTACATGGGTACCTATCATGGCCTAGTAGCCGGGACCCATCTTGCATTGTTGACTTGAGTGTTCATTCCCCTAAGTTGCACTTAAGGGGGGGTGTTGGTGCAAATAAATATTCATTTTGGATATTATTACACTTACTTAAGTTAACTTAGGATAATACATCTCTTCATAGTTTGGATTTGAAACACTTAGGGAAGTGTGCACATAGGGATAGAGCTTGTAGAAGAAATTCCACCTTTTGTGGTCTTATTTTGCTGTTACACTCCACATTCGATGGGTCATCCACCTCTTGTGGAATACTATATTATTTCTCCTACCTACCCCTAGTATTTCTTACCTACCCTTGTTTCTCATTAAGCCACATGTCATATTTCTGTGCTCATACATCCATATGGCCTTTCCTATATAAGCAAGCCTATATTCATTGTATTGGTTAATCCAGTTGATCATTTTTGCATATTGATGAGAATACAGTTTGTTCTTGTCATTCTATTGTCTCTTTTTATGCTTTTCATTGTGCCCTTGATCTTGGCAAAATCCTACACAATTCAAAGCAAAGCATATAGATGTTATAACAAAAGATTGCAGAAAATTGTGGAGAGCGCTAATGTGAAAGTGGATGAGCAATACAAAAATCAATCTATATTATATGACAGGGAACCGGTAGTGGAAACGATCATAACTAAATTGGCAATGCCCCAACCGGTATAGGAAACTGAGACAGTTACAGCAGTACAATTAGAAAATTCAACTATGATTGATGATCAGAGCAATGAACCTGAAGTTCAGAAGACACCAAGGTATATAAGATTAAATCATTTTGAAGATCAAATCATTGAAGATACGAACAAGGGAGTTATAACAAGAAGAAGACTGGAAAATGAAGAGGTATGTCTTATTTCTCAAATTGAACCGGCATCTATTATTGAAGCTTGTAAAGAAAAACTTTGGTTAAAGGCTATGGAAGATGAATTAGATCAGATAGAGAAGAATGAGACTTGGACTTTAGTTCCCCGACCTAAAAATAAGAATGTTATTGGAACTAAGTGGGTTTTTAGGAATAAACTGAATGAGGATGGTCAAGTTGTAAGAAACAAGGCTAGATTGGTTTGTAAAGGATATTCTCAAATGGAAGGAATTGATTATGGTGAGACATTTGCACCTATAGCTAGAATTGAAGTTGTTAGACTATTTATTGCCTACGCAACCTATAAGAACTATAAGGTCTATCAAATGGATGTTAAATGTGCATTTTTGAATGGTGAACTTGAGGAAGAAGTATACATTGAATATCCTGATGGATTTTCATTGATAGATGATAAAGATATGGTTTACAGATTAAGGAAAGCTTTATATGGATTGAAACAAGCTCCTAGAGCTTGGTATGCAAGGTTGGATAAATATCTATTGAAGCTTGGTTTTACTAAAGGCAGTGTTGATAGTAATATGTATTATAAGATCACTGATGATGATATTCTGATTATTGAAGTATTTGTTGATGATATCATTTTTGGAGGAGAAGATAAATTGTGCATGGAATTCTCTAATAATATGAAGAATGAATTTGAAATGTCCATGATTGGTGAGATGAGATTTTTCTTAGGTTTGCAGATTACTAAAATTGACAAAGGCATTTTTATCTATCAAACTAAGTATCTGAGGGAATTGTTGAAGAAGTTTGGTATGGATAATTCCAAACTGGTAAGTACTCCTATGGTGACAAGTGATAAATTATCTATCAAAGATACATCTACACCGGTAAATCTAACAAGGTATAAGTCTATGATTGGTGGCTTGTTATATCTAACTCAAACTAGACTAGATATTATGAATGCAGTAAGTATTGTTTCAAGATATCAAAGTAATCCTAAAGAAAATCATGAATGTGCAGTAAAGAGGATATTCCGGTATTTGTAAGGAACAACAAAATATGGCTTGTGGTATTCTAGAGATGATGATTTCACTTTATGTGCATATACTGATTCAGATTGGGTAGGAGATACTGATGACATGAAGAGCACTTCTGGTGGAGCATTCTTTCTTGGAAAGAAACTAGTTTCATGGATCAGCAAAAAATAGTCATGCATTTCTTTATATACTGCAGAAGCTGAATATGTTGCAGCAGCAACTAATTGCACTCAAGTCTTGTGAATGAAGCAAATGTTGAAGGAGGAAATCCCACTAAGATTCCTTATAGTTATGCTAAACAACTAACAAAGGAGAGTCACCATGCAGTTGCCAACACTTATAACACAAGAAACAATAGGCAACCTAATCCTCCTCTAGTTATTCCCACTTCTCTTCTTGATCCTCAACCTATTCTTCTTCAAACACCTCGCATTTTGCAAACTCTTGGTAAGGAATATGATCTTATTGAACAACTCAAAGCTACTCCTGCCAAGATATCCATTTGGGACTTGATTCAAACTTCTTCAACCCATCATGGAATGTTACAAGATGCCTTAAAAACTTTGAATGTCCCACCCGCAGCGACATTCAATAATATGGCTTCCTTGATTGATTCTATCACATCTCCTAAGGCTCAAATTGTGTTTACCCAAGATGAATTACCCACTAGTGAGATCCAACATCAATATGATCCTTTAATGATTGTGGTTATCATAAATGATAGTGCAGTAAGATGAACACTAGTGGACAATGGTTCTGGCCTTAATGTTTGTAGCATTAACTTGTTGCATAAAATTAATGTTGATACATCTCTCACTAATTAAGCCTGATTCTCTCACTATCTGAGGCTTCGATAATGTTGCCAAATCTTCATTAGGTATCATCACCTTACCTATTAAGGTAGGTCCTATTACTTTTCCCACACCTATTCATGTCATGACTGGAAATCTGACATATAACTTGTTATTAGGGAGACCTTGGATTCATAGCATGCAAGTTGTCCCCTCTACATTGCATAGGCAAGTTAAATTCATTTACAACAATAAGACATATACCTTGCAAGGTGATACCAATCTCCAAGCTTGTCTCCAAACATCGACATCCAAATCTTCTTCAACTGGTTCTTCCCCAACTATGTTAGATGGTTCTTCCAAAATGTCTACTCCTACTAGTGTTTCTATTTCTTCAAATACATCTCCTATTTCTAGTTTGATCCCCAATGGTTCCTCAAATGAATCTAAGGTTCCTAAAGAAAAGCCTTCTCAACCCGGTTCTACCATTAAAGATTTCTTTTCTCTTGAAGAGATTCTTGCAGAAGACGATTAAGGATCCCTTGACTTTAATCCTACTTTCATAGGAGAATATAAAATTCCCCCAAGAGAACCCAAGGTCGAAAAGAAGAAAGAAGAAGAAGAACCTAAAAAGCAATATATTTTATCTAGGTCATTGAGTAATAACTTTGTGGCAGCTTCTCAGACTTTGTCTTCCTTGGTTTTTGATCTAAAGGATTTTGATCCTTCACTTTATGAGAATCCTCCTTCTCTTTCAGAAATGGCTAACCTTTATGGTCCTGGTTTTCACATCCTAGCTACGTGTGGATATAATGGTAATGGTTGCGGTGCCCAAGAACAAGGGATAAGGGTTCCCTTGGAAAATTAATTATGTGACACAACATTTGGACTTGGCTATGATCCTTTTGAGTGTACTAAAGCTTCTAAGAGACCATCCATTAGTGTTAATGTCATTGCTACTTCTCTTTCACTAAAATATCCAGAGTATATATTGACTGTGACTCTTCTAGTGTCTTTGCTTTGGATGTTTTTCCCATTGATGATTCCTTAGTTGAACTCCTAGGAGTCTATGACAACCTTCCTCGTTATCATCATAATCGTGGTCTTCCCTATTGTTTGAATACATAAGATTACTTTGGGAAAGAAAGAAATAACAATGAGATAAATAAAAAATTTCCTCAGTTGAAAGACGCTCCTCAACAAAGTAATCTCCTCATAAGTGACGCTATTGATATCTGGATGGATCTTTGTATCAAAGTGTAGCGTCCTAAAATTGCGACACTTGCAATTTTGACTGCATTTCGGTCTTCACGATGGCGACGCAACACGCAACCTGAATGGAGACCCCAAAACTTTCTCACGACACTGAAAACTGCATTTTTCAAGCACCGTTGGCCTGAACCTCCTTGCACCCCGCTGTCCCGGAGGTGGGACCAGAGCGCCCAGCGCCCTGGTCCCTGGGTCCTATTTTGGGCCCGGTTTCCTAAGTGATATCGGGTCTTTTTTATTGCAATTTGGAAATATACTTCCCTGGTCGGCCTAAGGTCGGGAAAATCAGTCTATCAGCCCTAATTGACAAGTATATAAACTACATTTTTCTCTCTCATTTGGGGATGAAGAGAATATGTGTACAAAGCGTGGAAACTATACTCAAGCATTCAAGCATTCAAGCAATTGATCATTCCAAGTCTCCATTCAAGGCTAAGTGTTGCATTCAAGACAAGGATTCAACCATTGAAGAGGAGATCACTTATTACATGCTACATACTACAACACACAACATCTAAACCTTTGCACATAAGGATACAAACATCCTTAGAACAAGGTATTAGTACTTGTTTTACATTACAGTCATTTACATTTACAGCACTTGCTCATTTCTTGGTTAATTCCAAAACCGGGGTTTGACCTAAAGGCAAACCCCTAATCCCTAACCCCCCAATCGTCTTCGCTTTTCTGTGTGTAGGTTGCAGGTACGCGGCTGAGATTGAAGATCTGGAATCCTTGTGCAGAGACGAACAGATCCCCCTTCGTTTCGCGGATTTTTCGGAGGACCGTGGCACCGGGCGCCATCGTCCCGACAACTTTTTCTCAAAATTGCAGGACAGCGCCGTATCGACATTCTACTGCTAATTCCAGGTCCGCAGCTTCATCCTATAACCTAAACTCAGTTTATAAGCAAATCTTTATGACTTTCTATGCATCCTTAGCTTAATTTCCTTAATCAACATTCTTTACAAAAGAGGGTAGCTTTGCTTTCCAAACCCTTGAAATCCATTTAGCATCCAATCTTACATCATGTGGGATTGAATCTTATGAGTTTCAACCCCTCTTTTGAATGTAAAGTTTTCCCCCTAAGTGAAAACCCATCGAATCCTAGCGAACCTCCCTTCTCTCTCCTCGGAGTTAGAAGAGGGGAGACCAACTAGGGTTCGACAGCGATTTTCCGCTTTACACAAAGATAAAGTTATTAAGATAGGGAGATGCTTGGATGAAGAAGAGCACAAACAATATTCTAAATTGTTACATGAATTCCTTGAAATATTTGCTTGGATATATTCTAATATGCCTGGTATTGATCCTAAGATTGTCACTCGTAACATTGTCTTGGTTCCTGATGCTAAACCTATGAAACAAAAGATTCGAAAGATGAATCCTAAGGTAGCATTTCTTGTTAAGGTTGAGATTGAAAATTTATTATCCATCCTATCGATTATTCCCCATGGATTTCAAACATTATGGTTGTGGCTAAAACTGATAACAAGATTAGGATGTGTACCGATTTTTGAGATCTTAATAAAACTTCTTTGAAAGATTATTTCCCTCTCCCAAATATCGATATGATAGTGGATTCTGTAGCAGACCATGCTTTGTTATCCTTCATGGATGGTTTCTCGGGATATAATCAAATCTTCATTAACCCTCGAGATCAATTCAAAACTACTTTCACCTCCCCTTGGGGAACATTTTATTGGGTTATGATGCCTTTTGGATTGAAAAATGTAGGCGCTGCCTATCAACGTGCTATGACACTCATCTTCCATGATTACATGCATAAAATCTTAGAAGATTGAGTTGATGACATCTTAGCTAAATCCATCCTTTGAATAGATCATGTTAAGATCCTTCGTCAAGTCTTTGAGAGAATTTGCAAGTACAACATGCGCTTGAATCCCTGAAAGTGTTTTTTCGGTGTGGATAATGGAAAACTATTAGGATTGATAGTTTCACATCATGTAATTGAGGTGGATACGAAGAAAATAGATGTCATTGTCAACATGTCGCCTCCTAAAAATATTTCCCAACTAAAAAATTTACAAGGAAAGATTCAAGCTATTCCTAGGTCTGTTTCTCAACTCGCAGATCGTACCTTTCCTTTTACTCAATTGCTTAAAAAGAATATCACCTTTCAATGGGATGAGGATTGTTGTCAAGCATTTGAAGACTTAAAAACATATTTGGCCAATCCTCCTATTCTCCAACTTGGTGACCCTTCTAAACCCTTTCTTTTATACACAGTTGCTTCCCTTCATTCTCTTGTAGCCTTATTGGCACAACGTGATAAGGATGGTAGAGAATGTTCAGTTTATTATATAAGTTGCACTCTACTCAATTATGAAGTCCGATATTCTGCGATAAAAAGATAGTGCCTAGCTTTGGTCATTGCAACCCAGAAATTAAGGCATTATCTTTTGAATGTTGCAGTCCATGTTATCATGAAATTTGATCCACTCAAACATCTTTTCTCCAAAACTGATCTTTCAAGATGTTTAGCCAAGTGGGTTATGATGTTGACCGAGTTTGACCTTAATTTTGTCTCATAGAAGGCAATAAAGGGTCAAGCGTTGACTGACCACTTAGTTGAGGCTCCTTCACCCTTCTCCCTACCTAACCCGGAGTCTTTTCCTGATGAATTCATTCTCTCTACTGAGGTTGATGAGACTTGGGAGTTATATTTCGATGGCTCTAGGTGTCATACAGGATCGAAGGCAGGGGTTGTATTAATTTCTCCTAAAAAGAAACCTATCCCTTTATCATATCATCTCAATTTCTTGTGTACCAATAACATTGTTGAATACGAGGCTCTTATAGTTGGAATTAAAGCATCCCTGGTATTAAATATAAAACATCTACATATCTATGGAGCTTTGCAGTTAATCATAAGGCAAGTGACAGGGATTTATCAAGCTAAACAAGATAAACTATCACAATATAGAGATTTAGCTATATCCTTGTTGCAAAATTTTGATTCTTATACCATGGAGCCTTCCTCAAAAATATAATTGACATGCTAATGCAATGGCATGTGTAGCCTCTCTTGTATCTTTAGAGGACCCCTTGGTAGATCTCAAATTCACTATTCACAACCTTACTACCTCGGCTATTGTTGATAATACTAGTGACATGGCATAATGTTGTATTATAAATTCTGATGAGTGGTACTCGCATATCATGAGATATCTGAGTGATGGTACCTTTTCCGACTCCACGAACAAGAATACTAGGGCTAGGATTCGCAAGTTGACCGCTAGATACATTATCCTTTCTAATGTTCTTTATAGGAGGGGTTATAATGGCCTTCTCCTTAGATGTATTAACAAAGTTGAAATCCCTATTGCTCTTGAGGAAGCACATTCAGGTACTTGTGGGGGGCATTTTGGGGGTAGATCTTTAGTTCAGAGATTGCTTCGAATGGGATATTATTGGCAAACCATGGAAAATGAATCCTTTGCATTTGTTAAGAAATGTCATCAGTGTTAGCAACATAGCAATCTAATCCATACTCCCGCCCAAGAACTTTGATCTCAAGTAGCATCTTGGCCCTTTTCTATGTGGGGTTTGGATCTCATTGGTAAAATATCTCCTCCCTCATCTCAAGGACATACTTTCATCATAACTGCCACTGATTACTTTACGAAGTGGGTAGAAGAAGTTCCTCTTCGGTCCACTACCGTTGAAGTAATCTATCAATTCATTATAGATAACATTATTTCCCAATTCGGAATACCTTTCGCTTTGGTTTTGGATAATGGAACATCATTTAAAAACAAAGTTGTGAAGAAGTTTCTCGAGAAATATTATATTCAACATAAAAAATTTACACCTTACTATCCTCAATCAAATAGTCAAGTGAAATCTTCAAATGGAATAATCGAACAAATCCTTCATAAGATAGTGAACAAGCATGGTAAGGATTGGAATACTTAGTTGATCTATGCTCTTTGGGCTTATCAGATGATTGTGTGTATTGCTACGAGTTGTACTCCTTATAATCTTGTTTATGGTGCTAATGCTATTATGCCTTTGGAGTTAGAAATTCCATCTTTAAGGGTTTCTCTTAAAGGTGTAGTGGATGATGATTCTTATAGAGAACAGAGGCTCCAACAACTTGAGATGCCCAATGAATGGTGTATAAATTCTCTTGAGCATATTCAAGCATATCATTAAACTTTACAATGAAGCTACAATGATAAGGTCATTCAACGTTCCTTCTTAGTAGGTGATTTAGTACTCTATGAAAATTAGCGCAACGTGAATGCCTTATCTGAGGAAAAAGGAAAATTCAGCCCTAATTGGCATGAACCATATATTGTCATTGAAGTTTATGGATCAGGTGCTTACAAGATAGCAGATGTGAAGGTATGCCTCTTAAGGAACCCATAAATGCTATGCATCTTCGTAGATACTATGCCTAGTCTTCTTCTCTCTGTCTTTTTTTCTCTCTTTATAATTTATTCTCTCTCCTTGTGCCTTTTCTTTCTTCAAATTGGATAATATATTAGCATATCTTCATCAAAGTATGTGGTATTAAATGATATTGTATTGTTTAGTCTACATTACTTCGTTCTTGACAAGCATGTTTCTTCACTTGATAGTTTGTCTTGGATTCATTTATGTAAATTGTAATAGATTTACATTTTTATAAGTGCTAGCATGTTGTACGATTTCATATGTGTTGAGTAGGATTATATCATGTTGTGTTTAATTGGGTTTAATTAAATCACATTAGTCATATAATTCTTAAGCTTAACACATTTTTCTTCTACATCATCAAGGTAGCATTTAATTAAATACTTAGCTATTTAATTAAATCACACATGTATCAATTTAATCATGAAGCATTGAGAAATTAATCACATGGAAATTAAATTAGACATACATGTTCATTACTAAATATGTTACTTTTAATCAAAGCAATGCATAGATTGTTTTCAAGAATTAAAATAACATGTTTGAGATAAAACTTAAGCATAAATTCTATAACATGTATATCACTGTACGTCAAAAAAGTATCACAATCCAATCATCTCCAATCCCTAGGACTAGCAGCTGGAGGATGGTGACTAGATGTCCCCTCCTAATATAGTTATGGGGGTGGACCCATGGGTGTGTATCGTGATGTGGAGCACGAGTGACTCCATGAGGAGCGCCTACAATCCCTCTCCATCATGATTCTGCAAAATGTGGTTGCCTCTGCCTGAGCCGCTGCTAGATCCCGCTCTATCCAATGTAGTTCTAATAGAGTACTCTCCCTCTCTCTCCAAAGCTCCATCTCGACCCGAATGGGGGTGAATGGGTCCTCATGTTGCCAAAAACTCCCCTATGGTCTATGCACTATCTACGAGGATTTAGGAATATGTGCGGTCGTGATGAGACCTGTCACTGCGTTCTGGATAAGGGAGTGTCAATCCTGGATGCCAACTACAGAGATAGAAAGAGGTTTGTCATCAGTAACATTCTATATCATCAAATATAATAATTAAGATGCATAAATTAAATAAAAACACTTTACTTGGATCCCCCTCTCACCAATAAGGGTCATGGAAAGGGACCTTCTGTGGCTGGGACCCGCTAGGCTCTTCAGGCTCATAATGTCTCTACATAGTGGGCACGGGACGGTGGGGACTAGGATCAGGACCCCTTATAGGGTCCTTCTCCACTTGCAATGGAATGCTCAGTGGATCTAGGTCTATGGTGTCATCCTCGAAGTGATGAGGAACTGCATCTGACTCATCCTCCTCGGCCTCCTCATCCTGCTCACCCTCCTCATTCTCCTCCTCCTCCCCCTCCTCCTCCTCCTCTCCATCCTCCTCATCATCACCATCTTGATCTCCCTTTCCTGCATTAGGATCATCTCCATCACCACCAAGCTTTTTCTCTCCTGCATCATCATCCTAATCATCTGTGTCCTCCTCACTAAGGTCCTCAGATGTATCGAGATCCTCCTCGTCACCTGCGTGTCTCCATGGTCTGGGGTTCCCTCTAGGGAAGTTTGCTAGAAAGATGACTCCAGGGTATGTCCTACCCTACCATGTGATGAACTATCGGTGTGCGCCCACATCATCTCTATAATCGATTGCGATATCCCGGTCTGACCCATCTAAATCTATGATATCAATCTCGTTGCTAGTAGGCCTCAGAATGGCTCTCGCCCTAGGAGTCACATGTGAGTGTCGGATATAGATAGGCACATCTGTAGGGACACACTGCACAAACCCAAATTGCCACTAGACTCGGTCAAAGTAGAATGGGACTACAATGTGGTTGTATTGTCCCTCTAGTAGACGGTTCCTCTGCATGCAAAATAACTGCCTATGTATACCCTCCCACATGTACATCCTGAGGTGGGTCTCCATCTAATAACCTCTATTGTCAATCTATCAAATGTTACTCTCCAATACAGCAAATCTTTGAACTGCCACTCACGGGTGAGAGGATATGCGAACACCATAGGATGCTCCGGAACCAAATTAATGGGTACTACAGCGGGTCTTGTACACATAATATGCTCGAATATCCAAATCTGTAGTAGTGTGCAGGTCATCAGGTTGCACCCCTGTCCAAACACGTACTCTCCTAGGTTATGAAGGAGGTGGGCTAGCATGCTCCACCCCTAGGAGAATACCCTCTGCTGTCTCTCCATAGCTTTAACTACATAAGCAAGACCTCCATGCATGTGAGTGGCGCGCCCATTAGGGCACATGGATAATTCAATGGTAGCAATCATCAACCGTCTCACTAGCAAAACCTCACCGATGGGATGCAAGAGCCAACTGATCATGATGTGGCCCCTCATCTCACCGGGTATCTCTCTCCCAATGCAATAGACCTGCTCCTTCCTATAATCGGTAGCAGTGCATTCTTCTCGGTATCTCACTGTCTCTCCTCTAATGGGAAGACGAAGTATGCAGTATACATCCTCGAGTGTGATTGTCATCTCCCCCACAGGTATAAGAAAGGTGGAGGTATCCATGTCTCATCTCTCCATCAGTGCCATCAACATCGCAATATGGAACTTGATGGTGAGCATGGTCATCACGTACCATAAACCTATTGAATGCAACAACTCCCTATCCTCTGGTGAAAGCCTTGGAATCTAACTCTGGAGGCTCTGAAAGGTGTGGTCGGCAGTGTCCTCGTAGGTGTAGGGAAGAATCTACAAAGCGAAACAATCAAATCCTCAGTAATCGATCATCATCATCTAATCACAAACATCATTGCATCTATTCTACGCATCCAACGCTTGATCTCATGTAACCCTCAGTCGCTCCTAGCAGGGACCAGGGTGCCCCTCGAGGACCAGAGTGCCCTGGGAGAACCAGGGTGCCCAAATGGGACCAGAGCGCCCTGGGAGGACCCGGTGGGACCAAAGCACCCTGGGAGGACCAGGGCGCCCTAGGGGACCATGGTTCTCGGATAGAGGGGCATGTGCATGATCAGATGCTGACATCATCAAAATGAGAAATAATGCAAACAAGAAAACTCAATGACGAGTCAATGGTCGGTCAACTCACCTCGTCGAGCGGTCTCCCGATCAACACGGCCTGGCACAAGATCTCCATCTATGCGGGTCACTCGGGTCGACGTCAAGGCATGATGACTAATGTGTGGTCTCCTCTATAGTGAATAGTATCGAAAGTCAAAAAGTGACAAATGAAAGTGTCACTTTCATATTTATGAGGTATACACTTTTTTGTTTTATGATTTTAAGTTAAAAACCCCTAATTTTGCCCTTTTTCACTCAATCTATCATAACTTGAGCTAGGGAGCTCCGATTTTCACACCGTCGATAGTGTTGGAATCATGAAATCGCTCTCTTTCTCTGCATTTGTTCCATAAAGTGCTTGGATGTACAATCGAGCCTTGTTGAGAACATGTTTTCATCAAAGTCTTCATCATAATTCATTGTGGTAAACATGATACATTGTTTCACCTCACTAATAAGCAAGCTGAAACATGGGGCATATAGCTACCCATGAATTTCATCACTTTCCTTAGTAAGAATTAGGTGATTTTATGATCTAACATGTGGTTTTCTAGGGTGTGGTTCCTAATTGTGTACTGCAGATACCGTTGGGGGCTTCGTCCAACAACTTATGGATATATCCTTTTTCAAAATGATGTTTACTTTTCGGTACTTTAGCTTGCATATGCACATAGTGTCATATGACCGTTAAAGTGGGGGCTAAATGTAACGACATAAATTATACACCCTTGCTAGGGTGGTATAATTCCACGCTTGGTTTAGCACCCACCTTAGTGTGTTTTGCATCTTGCATTTCTAATTCCTCTAAGCATTTAATTAATTAATTTAATTAAATCTAAATCCATATTTTATCACTTCACACATTATAAATTTGGGCCCTTTACCTTAAGTGTGCCCCTTTTCATCTTATTCTTTCAATTAATCATTAAATCATGAACCCTAATTATGTCCTATTTTGATCTTTAAGGCCCGATTTCGCATATCAAAACATCTCGGAATTAGCTGTAACTTTGGGATCCACTCTAATATCATCATATCTAACGACCCTAAAAAATTTGTAAAAAGTTGGTCGGACTGTGTGCAAGTGCAACACGGTCCCCGACATTTTTCCTAAAATTTTGGGAGCACAATTCTATGATATTATAATGCTTAACCCCAAAATATTGGGGGGAAATTCAAATCCTTGGTCGGCCTAAAGATGAAATTGAGATCTAGGGTTTCATACATAAGAGCTCTCTTTCTTCATTTGAAGGCCTGGAAGCTTTTGGGTAAGGGCTAGCAATTACAAGGAACCTTCTATGTAGCGAAAGAGAAAATCTTTGGAGTCTTCAACAACATTCAATAACACCTATCAAGCATTCATCAAGCATTCTTTCATCAATTGGGGGCTTTTGAAGATATAGGAAAGCAATAGGAGATCGCCGACTGAAGATTGGCTTGTACCTCTCCCTTGGGTTGGGTATGGTTTCATGTTGTTTCTATGTCTTTGTATGAGCATCATTACATTAATTTTATTTACATTCATGATTTAGATCACTTTGCATCATTGATTTATAGCATTTACTTTGTCAATTAAAATCAATTAGGGTTTACTCTTTAGGGTTTCTCTAGATTGTTTACTCTCATCCTAGGATCTTGCACACACACAAGGTTCTTGCACACACTATTTTACTATACAAATCGGCTATTTGTTGAGGTGGAAATCACCAAAATAGGGGTTTGACTAAGGCAAAACCCCATATAGCCACCCAAAACCATATTTTTTAGCTATAGGTGCAGATTTGGGATCCGAGCGTCGCTGCAACTTTTAGGACCGACAGAGTGCAAAGACAGTTCTAGGGCTCAAATCTCAACAAAAAAACCCCTAGGGTAGGGGTGTGACACCCTAGTCCTGCCTACGACAAGGGTGTGGCACCCTATTCCTCCCCATTTTCAGCAAAATTTAGTAGATCAACAGTTTAGAAACCACATATCCCAGTCTGTCAGGTACAACTTCCAGTCTACAAAATCAGGACAGGGGCGTAGCACTCCGGTCCCAGACATTTTGGCTCAAATTTCTGGCATAGGTGAACCTTTGAATTTGTCTCTTAATATGTACTTTTCAGCAGTATATCATTTATTCTCAGTTTTGCATTTCCAGATTAGGGTTGTTTATGCATACTTGTATTCTATTTTAAATCATTCAAATTTGCACTTTGCATCACTTCTTCCTCTCATTTGCAACAAAGGAATAGAAACCCTAAGAGGTAATCCTTGGCTCTCTCTTCCTCACAAGAAGTAGCCAAAGTGAGTTACCTCCCTAGGCTCTTTTGTATTCCATAGTATGTACATGAGAGTGGGATTAGGGCTTGTTTGCTTAGTCTCACTTTTCCCCTACACAATAGGCCATGCTTTGTGTGTTTGTGACATAAATCCTAGAAGCATCTAATGATCTTAGAGGTCCTAGATGTCATGTATTTGGTTTTTTATATACATCCTAGTAAGTATTTGAGAATCTTACTAAACTTGGATGCCATACCTTGTGTTATGTATTCTCCATGTGTGTTTTAAATGCTAATCATTTTGCCCACTTTATGCTTGTATTTTATCTTGACATTGAAGATTTATGAGATCTTAAGTCTTGGGGGATACCACCTAGTTGATCTCAGAGTCATCTTGTCTCTTCAATGGTCTTGATGAAATAATATTTGGCTTCTCCATAATTTATTGTCAGTACGAGCATACGTTTATACTCCCACTAAAATGGAGGCTAAATGTAGTGTCATAAATTGTATACCTCTATAATTTCACTCTAGGTTTGGACCCACTCTGGTGAATGTGCTTAATTTATGTTGCCATTGAAGTTGTTATTGATGTCAACATGTGTGTGTGCAGGGATGATTTGATGAAGTTGCAGAATAGATCATTGTGTTGCCATTAACACCAACAAGGTCATGTTGCAGGTTGCAGATAAGATGATGCAGTGGAAAGAGATGCAACATGATATGTGCTCCAGAGGAAGATCAAATTGATAGAGATGGTGTTGTCCCAAGTTGGTAGGGTTGAGCAGATTTTTGTCTATAAGTGCAGGTTGAACAAGCATGGATTCAGCAAAGGAGTCTTGTCAAAGGTCATAGAAAAGACAGATGACAATTGGAAGTCTATTTGGTCGTACAATTGGATGGAAAAGAAACAAGTCATAAAGTTTTATAAGCATTGAGTAAATTGATCCGACTCAGAAAATGTGTAGTTGTAGAAATGTATAACACTTCATGTTAGTCACACACAGTTACAGATAGTTTTAGTTGCACACCATGTTAATCACACAAGGGGATATAGAAGGAAATCATGAAGTGTGCCATTAAGATGTGTAATTGGACAAGGAAGACACAAGCCATGAAGTTGGAAATGCATTAGGCAAACTGGTCCGATTCAGAAAAAGTATGGTTGCATTTATAGTAATATGTCATGTTAGTCGCGCATTGTTGCATCGATTTGTGCATAACATATTGTGTTATCAATATCGCTATCTTGTCATCAACTTTCTACATTGACCAAAGGTCGTTACCAAAAAGCAACAAGAAGGCACCACTTCATGCAGACCAAGGCATCCACAAAATGGAGAAGGTGCGTATAACACGTAGGTTTTTTATCTTTGCCATTTTGCAGTAAGGTTTATGCACTGAATAACATGCTCCAAGAAACTGCAAAAATGCGCATAATGCACGTGTTAGTGATTGCCCAATCTCTTGGCTATTTCATGGGTCAACCTTTTTGCTTTGACCAAGGGTTCCGAGAAACTGCAGAAGTATATAGCGTGTGTGTTATTGATTGCCATTGGGGACTTTCACCATTTTCTATGGTAACTATCAAAGAGTTTTTTACCACCCAAGAAAATACGAAATGCACATAATGCACGTGCTATTGACTACTATCGGGGTCTTTCGCCATTTCGCAGAATAGACCAGCAAAGGATTTATAGCTGCCAAAGAAACTGTGAAAAAGTAAGGGCTTTTTGCCATTTCACCAGTCAACCATTATAGTTGACCTAGATACTCAGAGAAACAATGATAAGGGTTTGATGTGACATGTGCTTTGTCACATCAACATTCAATTGTCTATGTGGAAAGGTGTTTGTGTTATGTCTAGGGCCCACAAGGATTGATGCCAATATAACACCACCACATCACATAACAACTAGGCTCACATGGAGGTGGAGAGATAAGTGACATCACCATTTTGCGGTCAAACGTCATGTTTGACCTTGGCCCCTTGGCGAAGCGGCAAACAAGTAAATGTGACCACGTAGATCAAGGAAAAAGGGTTATCACCATTTCGTGAAATAACCGCCAGTATAACCCAAACCACCATCGAAGTGGAGAAAACCATGAATGTGACCGCATGGTGAGATGTTAAGTTTTTTCTATTTCACCGAATGGTTATCTATGATGTCCAAACTGCTTGAGACATAGCGATAGGATTTTTTATGAACCCTAATTGGGTTTTGACCGACTGGGATGATTTTGACACCACGTTTGCAGCCTAATAGACATAGAGGTCCACATGGCTATTAACCAAGTTTGACTAGATGTTTTGGACGTCGAATGAGAATAATTTAATGAATTCAATGCATGTTGATGGATGTATTGTCCACGTGGATGGGTTGATTAAGGCAGACAAGATGACTTGGATGTCGAAAATGAAGACAAGTGGCTTCTAGGTGGTTGAATATGAAAATTAATATGCAAAGGTTAGTGCCTAAAGATGGA
This sequence comes from Cryptomeria japonica, assembly GCF_030272615.1. Classification (NCBI taxonomy): domain Eukaryota; kingdom Viridiplantae; phylum Streptophyta; class Pinopsida; order Cupressales; family Cupressaceae; genus Cryptomeria; species Cryptomeria japonica. The sequence goes on along the minus strand of NC_081407.1, from coordinate 356,663,814 downwards.
AGCTCTTAAATGTGGTGGTTGTTGATTCAATCAGAGTAGGTTGAGATAGAAGGATGGAGAATGCATTAATTGTGACCAAGATGTAGATTATTTTTGTGGCTCGATGAAGGATATCAAATCTTATTGGGTAGATGGAGATTACTAAACTTAGTAATCGGTACACAGAGAAAGATTTGAAGACAAGATGGATGCATTTAATATGGATGGTTGTCTGTCTGACAGGTGTGTATAGAGAAAGATATAGTTTTTATATAAATTCAACCCCTTATCTTGCTCTTTCAAGCAAGCATCTTGATAATCAATTCAAATTAATCAAGCACAAATTTGCATTCAAGGAGTAAAGTATTTAAGCATACGAGTCTGCTACAACAATCATGATCAAGTATATTGTGTTTCTTCATGTTGAAAGTATACACTGACATGTTATAGGAAATCACTCCATCATATCTTTAGATCAAAAAAATTAGGGTTAAGAAATCAAACCAAAGCATGAAACTGATCTAAGTTAATGACAAACTTAAATAACATGCAAATCATTCCTACTCTAACCAACAAAACTACTGAAACAAAACATGAATCGAATGTAAACCAACGCCTCCATGATTCTTCAATAAAGCTTTGTTGTTCTTTCTTTCATCTCTAATTTTGATATGTCGCTCTCATTGTGCAGTTGCAAATATGAAATGAAAGAAAGGATGTGATGTTCTAGATTTACTAGGAATGTGATTATGCAAGATAGAAATGTGAATTGCTAATTGCTAGATTATTTCGATAGAGTAAAGATAGAAAAATTAGATGATTGCTAAACTATTTCAACAGAATGAAGATGCATAAAATTAGATGATTCAAATGAAGAATGAGGTCCCAATTTATACAAAACTCGAGACTTGGCAGATGGTCGGGATCAAAATAATTTTTGAGGAAAGAATGGCTAAGATTGCGTTAGACAGGATGAAGATGATGGAGATAAAGCGAAGAAAAAGCGAAAAAGTAGATTTTCGAAGATGCATACCTCATTTTCAAATTTAAAATTAAAATATATGAGATATTTCCAAAAAGATAAATTTTCAAAAATCAAAGAGGATATGAGTTTCCCATTTTCAAAAATTAGGAGGATTTGAGAAAAATCGCATAAAACAAATAAAATATTTGTATCCATTTTGAAAATTAGGAGATGATAATCACGATAAAAAAAATTAAATAAATAAAGATAATTATTTAATTATGATGGCAAATTTAGCTAGCCAAATAATTAAATAAATTATTCAATTATGGGAGATAGAAATTGAACAATTAATTAAATTATTAAAAATATTTAATTAAAATGGGGAATTTGAAATTAATTAAATAATGATATTATTTAATTAATATTAAAAGTGGGATTGTTAATGGTGAATGATTAAGGAATAATTAGTAAAAAGGGATTTAATTAATTAAACCTATGAGGCAAAGCAGTCAAACTAATGTCCAAAGACCTCAATTTGGTCAAATTGAGTCAAAATTAGTCTAATTGGGTGAAATAATGAAGCCTTGCTCAAGAATAGTCAAATTTGGAACAATTCATAATGATGAAGCCTTGCTTTCATAAGTGCACCTTTAGCAGTAGAGAGATTTATTTGATATGGCAAATGGTTACATCATGTCATAACATATGAGGTCCAAGCGATAATGCGATCCCTTTGTAGAAAAAAAGACATATTGCAGACAAGGAATGTTTCAATCTGTCCTGAAATATTTGTGTATGTCAAGGGTCAAGGTATGTGTGATAGTCTCAAAGTGAACGTACCAACACATACACCCAAGATACATGTGTCCCAGAACTTCCTAAAACATACCACAAAATGAAGACAAAAAAAAACCAAATGACCATGACCCATCACGGCTCCTCTAGTCACTTGTGGACATCCTTGAGTAGCATAGGAACATGATCAAAGATAAATCAATAAAAGATAAGACTCACTTGACCAAGCAAGTCAAGAGCCATCCTGATCTTGTTGTCAAAGTTGATAGTTTATGTTTTATAGGATGATCATGATAATTGGTTTCAGGAATAGAGTACCCTGTCTAAGACGAGCATTGTCTGGTTTCAAGTATACAACACCCTGTATAAGACATATGAGATGGACACAAGACTGATTGATCTTGATTGATTGATTGATATGATGTGACAAGTTTGAACTGATTGATTGTTGACTTGATTGGATAGTTTGTTTGTTGTTGTGTGATTTGTTAAGTGCAATGTTGTACAAGTTTTTTGTATTTGTCTACTCAAATGTTTGTGTGTTGAAAGGGATAGTTATTGATGGACTAATAATGATTGTTTTGGGGTTTTGTGCTTATTTGATTTTTTTTATAATTTCTTTAGGACATTTTGATATGTTTTGATATTTTCTCAGGATATTTGTTGTGTTTCTGGATTATTTAAGGACATTTTGCAAATGTTTTTTTATCTTTCCTCATCATATTTTGCAATTTTTTGGTCTTTTTTAAGGACATTTTACAATGTTTAGGGATTATTTCCGGGCATTATTCTATGTAAATATTTCATCCTTTGATCTTGTAACAAGGACTTCATCTAACACCCATGTTCAGAAAATTGCCCCCAGTGTCTAGCAAGGCAAGGACATTATGGATGGATGAATGGACTGACAAAAGCAAAATTGATAGAGGGAAGATAAGGGGAGATTATTATGGAATCAAATTCGAACTGGTTTCCAACAACTATCTGACGATAGGATAACATTCTTTTGGCAAGCTAGGGGATTGGACATAATAGGATAAGATGATAGCATGGTGCGCTAGATGGCATGTGGTCCACACGAAGGGACATGTCAAAAGGTTTTTGAAACCATGGTTTTGTATTTTTCTTTTTATCCTTATTTTTTATCAAGATCAAGGATGAAAAAGGGAGTATGGATGAAGATGACACCTAGATAGTACAAGCAAGATAAAAAAAAATGGATAAGGGATATTAACTTGAAGGATGTGATAAGGTAAACAATAGTAGATAGTATGTGTGATGCTTAAGAAGATATTTAGCCTTGTCAAGATCAAAGATGCAAAAGGGAATATAGATGCAGATAAGGATAATGGATATGTGGAATGAAGGATAATGAAGGACATGATGGATAGGTTGTGCTAGGATAAAATGAATGGAACTTGCCCCCAAGTATGGAATGCAAGAAGATGAAGGATTACACATGATGCCTGTTTCCTAGGTTTTTATCATGCTACTTGCCCAAGTTACCTATTTGCCAAGTTTTCACCAATGGACGAATTATTTCTCTTTACTTTTTTTTAGGATCCCTTTTTATTTTATTCTAATTCTTTTTTTAGGATCATTTTTTAATTTTTTTGTTCTTTTTTCAGAAGACATTGGATTCATGATAAGACATGGAGGAAGGACTCAAGTGTCTTGTTGTTTGGATGGTACCCTTGAAACATATGTTGCAATAGACCATGGCTCTGAAGGTATGCTCAAAGACGTTGATAGGATAATGAAATGGATGATTGGATGAAATGGGATAGAAATTTATGAAAAGGATTGGATAAGAGGGATGGAAGAGGGGAAAAGAGGTGTTGGATAATGGATAGGATATTGAAATACTTGTGCATGAGTGGGTGGAAATGTTTGCAAGACCAACATTGGAGCACACCTTGAGGGGTGGCTGAGTGATCGAGGAAAAGTGAATTTTCAATTTTGCGAATTTGATGGAGCAATAGCTTTGGATTTTGGGACATAAGGATCCAAAATGGATTTGAAAGGCTAAACGTGTTTAGGAGGAGTGATAGCAATTTTGGATGCCAACTTTGATTTTTATTTAAGATGTTGTGCTTTGAGGAGCCGCTTGGGAATCCACATAATTTTTAACTTTTCTTTATTTTGCAGTTCCTTGGAATGCATTGCTTCTACAAGCGACTTAAGAACCCATATGGATTTTAACTTTTCTTTCTTTTTCTCAATGGGCCTTTGTGGTCTTTTGGATATATATATATATATATATATATTTTTTATGGGTCTTTGTGGCCTTTTGAATATTTCTTTTTCTTTTTGGATCACATTTTTCTTTGTTTTTACATGTCGATTAGATGGGACATGTTAATCCTTAAATACATGTGGATTGGTAGACTTATGGGTTTCATGCTTGGCATCCAAATTACTTGGAAGAGGAATGGAATTTATTTATGGATATGAATGATATGAAGGTCTTTTGGATGGGTTGATGTAAGTAGATGGTGGGAATTTTCTCAGAGATGTGTGCCTTTGTTGATCCTAAATAGGGAATGGGGGGATATAAGGACCTCAAATGGATGGAAGGAACGGAGAGCTATATGCACATTTTAGATTTAGTAGGGATACCGATGTCTTGAAAGTGAGGTATGTAACCAAGGCCATGACCATCAGGATTTGCTTTGATATGGAGGGGTTCTAAAATGCCTTGTTCATGTAGGCCTAATCCTTTGCCTTGATAATGCATGCTTTGACAAATATGTTTGCCAATTAGATATTTGTTGCTTTTGAAACAAGATGCAAGTCCATTTTTAGGTGGATATGGTATGGAAGCAATGATAGGCTCATGGAGTAAACCGGATTGGATGGAGGTGAAGGAACCCATTTGATATGTAAGAGGTTCATGAACAACTTGCACAAAGGTGTTGGGATAATGAGGGGAACTAGGAAGCTTGATGGGATCTTGTGATAGATATGAAGGTGAAGGGATGCTTTGATCTTTACTTGGAAAGGGATGATTACAATCCATTTTAAGGATGTTTTTCTCTTGATTTTAAATTAAATCATTAGGAAAGATGGAAGGGACATCATGATCTTGATCTTGATCTGTTTCAAGACTTTTTTATTTATTATCAAGATTATCCTCTTGACATGGGGTATGATTTTTCATATTTATGGGGGATTTTGGAAAGGAATCAATGTTTTGACACGAGGGGGATGGACTTTGCAAGTAACTCTCTAGAATGGAAGAATATGGTTGCAATAGGTCTTGCATTTCTAAAGTATGAAGGGTACTTGCATCATGAATTGGATTAGCTTGGAAGTCTATTGTGGATAGCCCTTGGGAAGTTGTATCATTGGATATACCATTTGATAGAAATGGTATAGATTTCTCTTGTGAAACTTAGGGAATGAGGAAATGGTGGGAGATATGGAGGCTACATGAGAGTCTATTTCTTGATAGGAAGATGATCCATTGCTAGACATGGGTAGATGATTATGCTCAAGAATAGTCTCCTATGCACAACCTAGTTGTTGAAGCAAATTGTCAAGGAGTTTAGGTTGGCATATTCGTTGTTTGGGTGATCTTGTTTATGATATCACTTTGATGTTTTCATGTTGCAAGGTATTTGTTAATTGACCTTGTTGCACAATAGGGGACACATTGGTCATGTTTAGTTGACGTCCAAAGTGTGGTGTGGTTGTAACTACACTTGTATTTGTTTGGGACACCCTTAATGATGCATTTGAGGACATAAAAGGATGTTCACTGACATGTGATGCAACTAGAGGCAAAATTGGTTGTGCAATTGTATGTGACCTAGGTAGGGGTTGACTTGTTTGCACAATTACTTGTGGCACTCAGAGTTGTGTACTCGCTTGAGGAACACTAAGTTGCATCAGAAGAAAATTTGGTTTAATATTTGGTGATGGCCCTTGTTGAATTATACCAATCTCTAGTTGTGTGATATTACTTCTTGATTGCATCACGTTGAACTCTGATTGTGTTGGGTTGAATGAGTTCTGATTTGAAATATGATTGAACGAGGTTTGATCAGGAGTTTGACTTGTGTTCGTCATTTAAAATTGATTTCTCATGTTTATTTGTGAGAAGAGGGATGGTATGTTTGATTTTACAATGAGAGCTTGTATGTCAACTAGCTCTAAGTTTGTATTAGGACCTTTAAATTTATGAAATAGTTTGGTCATCTGGGATCTAGTCTCTTCACTTTTTTTAACTTTGTATTCCAATATCTCTATTTCTTGAGCTAGTTTTTCCTCCAATGATGGAGAAGCATGGATGGCATTGTTTGTTCATGATAGGTTTGATCCGAGCTTTGGGAGATGTATAAGTTGGATTACATGATTGATTGTTTGGTTGCAATGACATGGTCCCACAAGAGCAGGAATGTTGATATGGGGATGATGCTCTTTCAGCTGGAAGGTCACCTTCTCTATGATACTGGTAATGTTGAGTCATCATGCTTGTTTTCAACTAAGGTCCATGATGTTTGGTGATGAAATTGGGCTAATGCTTTGATTTTATTTATTTTTAAATATTTTCTTGGAATCTTTGAAATGAAATGTACCTAAGGATGACAAATGCAACCCTATTATTTTTGGATTTTTGAGATTTTTGAAAATGGACAAATGCAATTTATGGAAGATAATGCACCTATATTTTTTTATTTTTTTGATATTTTGGGAAAAATGGTCAAATGCAACCTAAGAAAGACTATGCACCTATGTTTTTGGACTTCTAAAAAAAAAAATTGGAATTTTTTGGGACTATAAATCTAAAGGTGTAGCCCTAAGAAATTGTAATGAATTCAAGACCTTTGAAGGACAAAAGGATAAGATAATGAAAATGGACAAGTTGTTCTCATCACTAGATTGATGAGCTAGGTTTTGACTTGATAGTGTTGATAATGGACAAAATTCTGACAACGTTTTGACTTCTTTGAAAGCACCACAAGGTGTTGGCCCTAAGATTTGATATTATTTTGGATTTTCAAATTTTGGATTTTAGGATATAAGTGCAATGTGATGATTGACACTTAATGAAATAATATGACCTAAAATGAGGATAACAATGATATGTGTTAAAGGGGAAATGAATTGACTATAGTGACAACTTTGGATTTGGACTAGGGAACACCCTAATAATGTGAAATGGATATAATGACTTGACCTTGTGACTCATGAGGATAAGGACCATGTGAAAGCTTATCCTAAGACAATGATGGAATTTATATTAATGATGATTTTTTTGAAAAATGCTAGGATGGACCTAAAGACTAGAAAATATTATCTTAAAATGATTTATGGGTTGATGCAAATATTAACCTAAGACATAGGGATGATGGCAATTATACAAAGTCTATTCTAAAATGATGTGAAGTAAATGGAAATAGACCTAAGGCTTATTCAAAGCTTATGATATGAGACAATATGATAATGACCCTAGGATGACGAATATGCAAATTTATAGAGGAACCTATGTATTATTGAGACAATTTTAATTTTCCTCGTGAGTTTTCAATGTTTGAGACTGTTTGAGATTTGACAATGTTTGAATTTGTTGTACAAGTTTTTTGTTTGTTTGATGGTTTGGAATGTTTGAAGTATTTTGGGAAAGTTTGGATTTTTGAAATGACAATTTTTAGCATGATTAGTCACAGAAGACATAATAGACAGAAATGACTATTTTTTACTTGACTCTAAAACATGACTTTGAAACACACTTAGAGTTGTAACAGAAAGGAGCCTAGATTAGCTCAGAATTTATAGATATTAACAAATAAAAGCACTTTTGAAGCATGTACACCTTAGGTTGGAAAGAGGATACTACTTAACTGAGTCCCCAATTGGATAAATCCAAATACGGAAACAAAGCGAACAACTATAGATATCGGTGACATGCTCTCCTCCATGTCACAGGAAAACCAAATCTCTTTTCCTCAAAGATTCGGAGATCTTATGAATCAAGGAAAATTTCATCTCTACAATGAATAGTACATAAGGGATGGCTTTAGAGGTCCAACCTCCTACACCAAGTAAAGAGTTTTTGGGTTACTAAACCACTAGTTTGTAGTAATTCTTTGAGGAACAAAGCTAGTATACGGATGTCATGAAGCGAGCTACTTAAAGCTCTGGCATGCCTTATTAAAAGACCTAAATTCATATTGCACTTTGGCCGCAAGCAACCTTTTAGAAAAGCCTTTTATATAGCGGCTCAAAGAGAAATACCGCTTGAAAATCGCTAAGAGGTGATGAAATCCCTAGAGTTATTCCTATTTTGAAATACCCTATGAGGTGATGAAATCCCCACAAAATATTTCTCTACTAAAAAAAAAAAGCGGGTGTCATTGGCACCTTTCTCTTTCACCCAGGATCTCGAAAGAAAGGGGAGAGGATACTCAAATCAATGGTGGGTCCACCCTACACAACAAGCAAGTGTTCCAAACACAAAAAAACACACGTTATTTTTAAAGCACCAAATGAAGTGTTATCTAATCTAAAAAAAAACACAAACACACCGTTTCAATTGATTTCTTTGACTGCATCCTGTAGAAAATTGATTAGTAGTTTGGATTTATTTTCTTTGACAAGCGTTTGACGAGATTGTTGCACAAATGGATTAGTAACACAAAGCCTCTATCTAGTTAAAAAAAAAAACATGCAACTAAAAAAGAAACATCCAAAGAAAAATGCAAAAAAAAAAAAAAAAATGCAATAAAAAAAGCAACATGCAATAAAAAAGCAACATGCAAAAAGAAAAAATTAAAAAATGACATGCAATAGCACAAAAACAAGCTACATGCAATTTGAAAAAAGCTATATGCAAATACAAAAAGCTTTATGCAATTAGAAAAGGCTATATGCAACTAGAAAAAAAATAACTACATACAATTAGCAACTAAGTGATTTGCAAACCAACGCTTCCATGATTCTTCAATAAAGCTCCGTTGTTCTTGCTTTCATCTCTAATTCTGATATGTCACTCTAGTTGTGTAGGTTCAATTATGAAATCAAAGCAAGGATGTGATGTTCAATATTTACTAGGAACGTGATTATGCAAGATAGAAATGCTAATTGCTAATTGCCAGATTATTTCGATAGAGTAAGGATAGAAAAATTAGATGATTGCTAAGTTATTTCGATTGAATGAAGAGGCATAAAATTAGATTATTCGAATGAAGAATGGGGTCCCAGTTTATAGAAAACTTGAGACTCAGATGGTCAGGATCAAAATGATTTTTGAGGAAAGGACAGCTAAGATTGCATTAGACAGGATGAAGACGATGGAGATAAAGCGAAGAAAAAGCGAAAAAACAGATTTTCGAAGATGCATAACTCATTTTTTAATTTAAAATTCAAATATATGAGATGTTTCCAAAAAAATAGATTTTTGAAAATCAAAGAGGATATTAGTTTCCCATTTTCGAAAATTAGGAGGATTTGGGGAAAATCGCATAAAACAAATAAAATATTTGTTTCCATTTTCAAAATCAGGAGATGATAATCAAGATAAATAATTAAATAAATAAAGATATTTATTTAGTTATGATGGCATAATTAGCTAACCAAATAATTTAAATAAATTATTCAATTATGGGAGATGGGAATTGAACATTTAATTAAAATGGGGAATTCGAAATTAATTAAATAATGAAATTATTTAATTAATATTAAAAGGGGATTGTTAATGATGAATAATTAAATGATTATGGAATAATTAGTAAAAAGGGATTTAATTAATTAAACAATCATTTAAACCTACAGGGCAAAATAGTCAAATTTATGTCCAGAGACCTCAATTTGGTCAAATTGAGTCAAATTGGGTGAAATTGGGAAGAATTGGGAGAATTGGGAAAATTAGGTCAGTAAAGACTACGTGCATGATATGTTAAAAAATGGAGACACGAGTGTTGACCATTTTTTAGTGTCTACAATATCAAACCTTGTATAAGATCCCATGAAAAGGGTTTCATGCTTGAAGTAGTATCTCGAAAATTCAACATTTATCATTGGTTTAGCCTTTATCTTGGCGAGGGCATGCATGCACTCAGATCTCATTGTTAGTGTTGGTGTAAATAAATATTCATTATGGATATTATTACACTTTACTTAAGTTAACTTAGGATAATGCATCTCTTCGTAGTTTGGAATTTAGGGAAGTGTGCACATAGGGATAGAGCTTGTAGGAGAAATTCCACCTTTTGTGGTCTTATTTTGTTGTTACACTTCACATTCGGTGGGTCATCCACCTCTTGTGGAATATTATATTATTTCTCCTACCTACCCCTAGTATTTCTTACCTACCCTTGTTTCTCATTGAGCCACATGTCATATTCGTGTGCTCATACATCCATATGGCCTTGCCTATATAAGCAGGCCTATATTCATTGTATTGGTGAATCCAGTTGATCATTTTGCATATTGATGAGAATACAGTTTGTTCTTGTCATTCTATTGTCTCTTTTTATGCTTTTCATTGTGCCCTTGATCTTGGCAAAATCCTACATGGTATCAGAGCAATGGTATCAGAGCTATTGGGGCTTCATTGATTGGTTTTTGGAGACATCGTGGAAGGCTTCTATTTTCGGATTTGGGGATCTTCATTTTTTGGGGGTGTCATACAGTGATTTGGACATCACTGTTGAATCCGAGAGGCCGTTTCCATAAATTTCGACTATAAAGTCAACCTATTTTGGTGAGAAATTTTTTTTCCCCATTTTGGCTATTATTGTACGTATTTCGAAAAAAAAATCAAAAAAATTATTTTTTTGAAAAAAAAAATCGAAAAATAAAAAAAAGCGATAAAAAAAAATCAAAAAATATATATATATATTTTTTTCGATGCGTTTTGGGGGTCCGCAGACCCCCCCGTACCCTGCGTGTGTTGCAGGTGTCGCAGGTTGTACCTACGTTGTCGCCGCCAACGTCGTACACCTCGTGCAACGCCCAAAATTCCCGCCACCGCCACTGCCGTGTACCCGCCAAGCCGGAGTCTCCCGCCACCACCACCACCGGTAGCTCACCTCTCCCGCCGACCGCCTCAGCTCCCGGCCCGTCGCCGGCCCCCTCGGCACTGGGCCCACCAGTCTCTCTCCGCCTCAGCTCCCGGCCCGTCGCCAGCCCCCTCGGCACCGGGCCCACTAGTCTCTCTCCGCCTCCGGCGACGCCATCCTCCACCGGCAGTCACTAAACTGACGGACCCACGTCCGCCACGTGGCAAGCAGCCACTAGCCCACGGTCGACTACCGTACACCCTGCACAGTGCCACACCATCATCTATACGACAACACAATCACCACGTACAGTCAGCAGTCCGTACAATACAGACGCCCAATCAGCAGGGAGGCAAAGTTTTCGCGATGATCATACGGCCGTCAAATTTAAAACAATGAATTGCTGACGTTAGCAACACATCAGCAACTTTTTGAAAAAAATTTGACCCCTCTCCATTGAGCTTTTCAGTTTTGCAGTCCAACTTTGAAAGGCCATATCTTGCTCATTTTTGCTGCTTTTTTGGTGCAATTTTTTTTGAAATGGGCTAAAATTTCATGATCTTCACAGTGGTGTGGTTATTTTATGATTTTGGTGCATAGGTTTTTTAGAATTTTCGGATTCTCTCAGTTGTACCTGTCCAATCCTCAATTCTGCAACTTCAAAGGCCTCGTTTGAGCTCATACGACCTCCTTTTCAGGTGCTGGTTTTTTTGAAAGTGCATATTTTTTCATCTACTTTCATAATCTATGATCAAATTTTAGAGATTTTGAGTAGAAATTGTACTTTCAGATATTGGTCTTATTTGGCCTATTAGGTACTTGTAAATTGCTTGGATCTTAGTTAGATCTCTTGCATTATCAGTTTGAGTCTCTTTTGGCCTTATTGAGGCAGTTGTAAAATTGTAATCAGAAGTCCACTTTGCCAATTTTTGCAAGTGGCCCATTGTATACGCACTAATTATAAAGTGCCAAATCATCACTTTTGGGGGGGGTTCTTTGATTGAGTGAATTTGGGGGGGTGTCTTGTGTGATTGTACCTCTCTTTGTGCTCTTTCCATTTTTGTTGCAATGAGTCCTAATAAATTTCCACCTTTAACTCCACATAATTATGCATCATGGAAAATTAAAGTATGGAGTAAATTAATGGAAAAGGGTCTCACACATTACATAGATGGAACAATAATAGCACCACCTGGTCCTAAGGCTGATCCAAATGCTCAATTAGAATGGCTCACAAAGAATTGCATGGCTCTTGGAACCTTGTGCAAGTATGTATCAGATGACCTCATTTTTCACATTGAGAAGTGTAAAACAATCAAAGAGGCTTGGGATATGTTTCAGAAATTGTATGGTCAAGTTGATGAAATCAGAGGCTATTAGATTGACAATGAGCTCACCAACTTGGATCCCAAGAGTTTTGATACAATCCAAGATTATGTCACCAAAGCAAATGAGCTAAGAACAAAGCTTAAGGATTGTGGAATTGACAAAAAGGATGCTCAGTTGATATTCAACTTGTTGGACAAGCTTGCACCAGAATATGCAGCATTTGTGTCTAGCTTCCAAACTCATCGTTTAACAGTGGGGAGTTCTTATGTTATGCCTTCATTTGATGCTTTCACTGAAATGTTAATATTGGAACAATCTAAGTTGTTGAACATGGGGTTTCTCAAGTCTTCAAAGTCCAAGGCTTTGGTGGCTAATCAAGGGAATCAAGGAAGTCAAGGCAAAGATTCCAACAAGAAGAAGAAGCACTCTAAGTCTAAGCCACACCAGGAAAAAGGACAATCATCCTCTCCATCACAAGGCGAGTTTTCATCCTCTTCCAAGAAGGGGACACCACCTAAGAAGGATAAACCAACTTGTGCATATTGCAAGAAGTATGGTCATGATGAGCATCGATGCCACACAAAGCAAGTTGATGAGTTAACCAATCTTCTTAAGAAAAACAACATCAACTTGCCATCCACCTACACAAAGAAGGATTCATCTCCTTCCTCTTCCTCACAATCTAAGGGAAAAGGGCAAGCATTTGTGGCTACAACAGGTTCTTCACAGCAATGGATACTTGACTCGGGTGCCTCATATCACATGCGTTCTACAAAGGAACGGTTTTCTTCATTGGAGCCATCTAAGGCACCTCACATTTACATAGGTGATGATACACAAGTAGAGGTTGAAGAGAAAGGTTCAGTTGACATGGATGATGGAACATTTGAGAATGTTCTCTATGTTCCTAACTTGTCTACCAACCTTCTCTCCATCTACCAAATCACTCACTATGGGAATGGGAAAAAGGTTGAGTTTACGCTAGATTCAGTTGTGGTAAAGGAACTTGATGATGATGCCTTGGTAGCAGTGGGACAAGTCAATGAAAACTCAAGGCTTTATTCATTCTCCCACTTTGTGCCAAGTTCACCTTCTAGGGCCTTGCTTACTCATTCAAATTCAGAAAGTAAGCTATGGCATGAGTGGTTTGGTCACCTCAACTACCGCTATCTTCAGCAGCTCAGCACTAAAGACATGGTCACAGGTCTACCTCGAATCAGTTTTTTAGAGGGTGTATGTTCAGGTTGTTCCATGGGCAAGCATCCCGAAGAGAAGTTTGATAAGGGGAAAGCTTGGAGAGCTTTGGAAGTTCTTCAAATTGTTCACAGCGATGTTGCAGGTCCATTTCCAGCACCTTCATTTAGTAAGGCCTGCTATGTTCTCACCTTCATTGATGACTACTCCCGCTTCACTTGGGTCTACTTTCTTATTCATAAGAGTGAAGTATTTGATAGATTTCAGGACTTCAAGACTCGTGTGGAGAAGCAATCAGGGAAAGTGGTCAAGATTCTTCACACAGATAATGGAAGGGAATATGTGAACAAAAGACTTGAGGATTTTTGTACATTTGAGGGGATTGATCTTTAGCATTCTGTAGCATACACTCCACAGCAGAACGAAGTTGCAGAACGCAAGAATAGAACTCTCAAAGAAATGGCTAGCTGTATGATACATGCACGTTCTCTTGATCCAGCCTTTTGGGTAGAGGCTATCAGTTTTGCCACACACATCCAGAATCGAGTTCCTCACAAAGCTTTGCAAGGTATTACTCCTTTTGAAGCTTGGGTTGGTAGGAAACCGATTGTGAGACATTTCAGAGTCTTTGGGTGTCCAGCATGGGCTCGCATACCTCCGCAGAAACACAAGGCATTGGAACCTCAGAGTCGGCCTTGCATATTTGTTGGATATCCTAAGGGTGTTAAGGCATACAGATTGATGGATCTAGAGACACATGAGGTGTTCATTGAGAGGAGTGTTCACTTTGAGGAAAGCTCTCCTAGCTTAGCCTCTCTACCTCCTCCACCTTCCTCCATTATGGATAGTGATGTTAGTGATTCAGATGATGAGACTCCTTCAACTCTGACTCGCAGGGTTACACCTCCGCAGGGTCCACTTGCAGTTGAGGAGCCTCGTTCTCCACCTCCACCTAGACCTCGTTGGGCTCGACAAACACTTGAGTCCACGGGTTCTCTTGTTGGGGATCCTTCAGATACACGGAGAACTCAATCACAACATCAAGATCTTCCACATGCATTCATTGCTACCGCTTCTGATCCACAGACATTTAGGGAAGCATCAGGGGTTCCTAAGTGGGACCAAGCTATGGAGGAAGAGTATAGTTCCTTGATGAGGAACAACACATGGGATTTTGTCCATCTCCCTAAGGGGAGAAAGATGATTTGATGTGAGTGGATCTATCAGACCAAGTTTGCAGTGGATGGTAGTGTGGATAAGTATAAGGCTCGGCTTGTTGCGAAAGGTTTCTCTCAGGTTGCAGGTGTTGACTATACTGAGACCTTTGCACCTGTAGCCAAGATGAGCTCCATTCGTTTGACACTTGCTATTGCTGCAGCTCATGGTTGGGTTGTACATCAAATGGATGTGAAGAGTGCTTTTCTTCATGGTGATATTGATGAGGAGATTTATATGGAGCAGCCACAGGGCTTCATCCAGGATACTTCCTTGGTTTGCAGACTAAGGAAATCTCTCTATGGCCTTAAGCAAGCCCCCAGGGCTTGGTACGCCAAGATGGATTCCTTTCTTCTCTCCGCAGGGTTCACTAGGTGTCATTCTGATCCGAATGTCTACATTTTGCGACAGGATGACTCTCACTTGATCCTTGTGCTCTATGTTGGTGACTTGATCATTACAGGGAGTACTTCATCCATCATTAGCAGGGTCAAATCTGCTTTGCATGACAGATTTGCTATGACTGACTTGGGTTTTTGGCACTACTTTCTCGGGATAGAGATTTCACAGTCACCTTCCAGGATTACACTATCGCAGCCCAAGTATGCTCTTGATCTACTTGCACGCTTTCATATGGCTGATTGTAAGCCTACCCCGACTCCCTTTCTTTTAGGAGTCAAGCTTGAGGCTCATTGTTCTTCTCCACCAGTTGATGCCACTTTGTATCGTCAGCTTGTGGGTAGTCTCATCTACTTGACCCACACACGCCCTGATATTTCATTTGCAGTTGGCATGGTTTCTCGCTTCATGCAAGAACCACATGAGCTTCGTTGGAGAGCCGCCAAACGCATCCTTCATTACCTCCAGGGTACACATCACTATGGGATTCACTATGCAGCAGGCATAGGACTTCGCTTGGTTGGTTACATAGACTCCGATTGGGCTGGCGATCTTGATGATCGTAAGTCTACTTCTGGTTACAGTTTTCACCTTGGTTTGGGCCCCATTTGTTGGCAGAGCAAAAAGCAACATGCTATTGCTCTCTCTTTGACTAAGGCTGAGTATCGATGCACTGTTAACGTAGTGAGTGAGACCTTTTGGCTCCAGTAGATTCTCACATAGTTTGGATTCACCACTCCACGACTGACAGTTCTACATTGCGACAATCAGAGTGCTATTGCCATCTCGAAGAACCCAGTCCAGCACCAGTGGACCAAACACATCGAGATCCATATGCACTATATCTGAGAGCTCATCCAGGAGCAGGTCATTGATTTGCAGTATTGTCCTACAGCAGAGCAGGTTGCTGACATATTCACCAAACCTTTCCCCGAGAGTAAGTTCCAGCAGTTGCGAGCTCTATTGGGGGTGCGGGATGTGTCATTAGGGGGGGTCAGCTGACTTCTCCTTCCTCTCTTATGGGGGGGACTTTTTCCTCTTTGAGGTTTTGTCCTTCTTTTTTGAGAGTCTTTTGTACATTCATCTCTCTTTTGGGGGGGAGTTTTTTCCCACTAGGTTTTCTCCCTTTCTCTGTTTGTGAGAGATTGCATTGCATTGTTTTGCTTGCATTTGCATATTGTACATGGGTACCTATCATGGCCTAGTAGCTGGGACCCATCTTGCATTGTTGACTTGAGTCTTCATTCCCCTAAGTTTTACTTAAGGGGGGGTGTTGGTGTAAATAAATATTCATTATGGATATTATTACACTTTACTTAAGTTAACTTAGGATAATGCATCTCTTTGTAGTTTGGAATTTAGGGAAGTGTGCACATAGGGATAGAGCTTGTAGGAGAAATTCCACCTTTTGTGGTCTTATTTTGCTATTACACTCCACATTCGATGGGTCATCCACCTCTTGTGGAATATTATATTATTTCTCCTACCTACCCCTAGTATTTCTTACCTACCCTTGTTTCTCATTGAGCCACATGTCATATTTGTGTGCTCATACATCCATATGGCCTTGCCTATATAAGCAGGCCTATATTCATTGTATTGGTGAATCCAGTTGATCATTTTGCATATTGATGAGAATAAAGTTTGTTCTTGTCATTCTATTGTCTCTTTTTATGCTTTTCATTGTGCCCTTGATCTTGGCAAAAGCCTACATTTAGCCATTGTAGAAGTGGAAACACTAACACATGGTTTGACTTAAGCAAGCCTTTAAATGACAATACTTTTTCCCATTTTCCATGTTTGTAGGTTCAAATCTAATAATGCGTCAATTACATGAGTGTAGAGTAAATAGTTACAAGTTTCAAAAAAACTTCAAATAGATGAAAAACTTGGAATAATTCACCCAACGACATTGTCTTATTGTTTTGAATTGAGTTTCTAGGAGATAGTAGCAAAAAGCCTCTTGACTATTTTTTATCACCCTCTTTAGTTTCAGACAACCTTCACACCAGGGCACATAACACATGTGTCTGGAAATTTCTATTCCAAAATTTATATCTAGGTTCCACTTTGTATTTGTGTTTCAAGCATAATTTATTGTTTCAATTATTCTTTTTGAATCTATTATTTCCTATCAAAATCAATCATTTTTCTACAATTGCCGTAGATCACATACACACACTTCACAATCTCATTTCTTTTGCAATAAAGGAATAAAAACCTAGTGCTTATCTCTCCTATCAAGACTATAGCTAAGCCTATTCATGTTCCAATGTTGTGAAACGAAATGAGATCTTTAGTTTGCATTGATTAACCTAGGATCCCATTTTTCAACATCACATATATAATCCAAGATAAAAAAAAATAGCTAACAAAAGGGAGTTAAGTACAATGGTACTAGAGCTATTGTGAGAGTATTTTCAAGGCTTGCATCCATTAGTACACATTAATCCAAAAATTAGTTTGGTTTTCATTGGTTTTCAAGTTATTTCTTTATAAGCTATTTCATGATATAAAAAGATATATTTCACTTGATAATATTTTAATTCAATCAAATTTGGAGTCTTTCCATTATAATCATTGGTATGTTCAATAAAACAAATATACCAAAATATGTTGAAAATAGTATTAATTATGAAATGAAAATGAAGATAATCAACCACTTCAATAAAAACACATCTTACATAATTGGAAAATTATATCTATGTTATAACTTGGAAAAATGATGGATGTGACTAAAATAGACACATTGGGATGACAAGCTATTGATCTAGACAAACATCATGATCTAATGAATACCAAGGTGAAAAATACACAAGTAAAACAATAACATTCATTAGCACCATGGAACATAACAAGTTTCTCATATATGATGATAAACCACCAAAATATGAATTATGAAAACTTAGGTGCTAAACAAAAAAAAATGACTTGATACAATTATGGTACATTATCATCAAAGTCAAATACATTACCATTATGCATGCTAATTTTAGGAAAAATAAAAGCAAGGAAACCATGACTAATATGTGTCATTTGTTTAGATCTTGGAGATGCAATATTCATAAGGTGATCTTCACTTCTATTACTTACACTAATCGGTGTTACAATATTTAATGTTGAAGAATCAACAACCCTTTTACAATTATGAATCCCAATTATTGGGTTTTCTCAATTAGACTACCAAGACTTATAGCTCGAAGAAGAGGTTCAATAACTAGGACATCTAAAAGAGAGATAAACTTTGTATCCTCAAGCCAAGATGGTAATGGAAAAACTTTCATAGTTGATGCTTCAAAGAAGGAGAACGTTGTTGCTGCAAGAAACAATCATGCAGATCCGAAAGGAAAGGCCAAGATGTTTAATGTTGACTCCATAAAAACTACTGTGGAGAAGAAGAAGAAGAAGAAGAAGAAGAAGAAGAATAAGCAAGTCTAGAAAGAGAAGAGATCGGTTGAAAGGTCTGCAACAAATAAACAACCCAAGATTAGCAACAAAGAAAGAAGATATAGTGCAAACATGTCCACAAGGTCTCCACCCAATTGGCAAAATAAATTTGTAAGTTACAAGTCATCCTTCTTTGGTTATTATTTTTCATGCAAAGGATATGGACATAGAGCAAGTGAATGTAGAAATAGGTCTATAATAGGTCAAGTTGTTGTCTCTAGAAATAAATATATAATTTATCATGGATGTAATCCATATAGACATGAAATTTCAAATTGTAGATTTATGCACAAATCTGCTCCAAGTTGTAGGAGCAAGAATGTTTTTGTTGTCCTAAATAATAGGAATGTTGTATGTTATAAATGTAACAAAGTTGGTCATAAGAGTCATGAATGTGAAAGGAAATCTTTTCAGTCATATGGTAGCCCCTCCACTTTCTCTTCCAACTGAATTGCAAGACATAACTACTATGGGTAGCATGAGAGAGTGGGTAGAACTAATGTAAGACAGGGACATGCATGGAACAAAAGTAGAAGGGTCTCTGCTTTGTCAAGAAGTTCATTTGTTTCATTATCCGGTCACAAAAGTATGGATTGAAGAAGGAGAAGAAATCAATTTAGCAGGAACCCCTCTACTCCTTTGTTTAGTAAGATCATAGTTTGCCACAACTACAACAACTCTAGGCACACTGCAAAATATTATAGATCAAGTGTGGTCAAGCAAAGGAAGTTAATAAATGTTGCTCCAAAAGTTGAAAATGAGAGACAAAGGGAGATCAAGAAAAACTAGAGGAGAAAGTGCAGCCAAGGAGGTGAGAAACGCAAGAATGTATTCATGAGCAAGCATTGTGCATTCCATGCACATGTGATATCTCCTCAAGCTTAAGGAGATGCAAGACCTTAAGGGCATTCCATGCACATGTGATATCTCCTCAAGCTTAAGGAGATGCAAGACCTTAAGGGGAGCTACATATTGATCACATCCTCCACCCCCAAATTTTGAAAAGGACAAGTGTAGGGATAGGATGTTGCAAATGAGAGAAAATAGTTACAAGCATATCACTTTTCCTTCTGGCATTGTTGGCATACATTTATAGTGTATTGACATAAAATTTCCTTTGGTTGTAGCCGCATATCTGCATATATAAGGTTGTGTACAGCTGCAAGTGCTGGAAATAATTTCTTAATAGTCCACATTGCAAAATGGTGTATGTTGAATGGTTGCAGAACAAGAAAGGATATAGATCATTGGATCAATTGAATAATAATGGTGCAGCATAAAAGTATATAACAACTACATAGAAGGAGATGAATGTGTCAATAAGGGCAATCATGGAGATGCAGGATATCTATGTTGCCATGCAAATATGAATCACTATCAAAAGGAAAAGAAGAGAATACAATAAACTATACAAATAGTTTGTGTGTAGTTGTAGGGCATGAAGAACAAAGTAATAGAGCTAAGAGTATGTGAATAACATGATGATTTATGTAGAGGAGAAAATGTAAAAGGTATTGATGACTTATCAACAATATGAAGGTAATTTTAAATGGTTGTTGATGAGGAATTTTAAGTAGTATATGTATGCACTGGTAAGGATTTGGAGGTATGTGGTTCAGGGGGAGCTACAAGACATACCTATCACTCTCTTGCATCCACGCACATTTGCAGGATCATCCAGCATGGCAGTTGCAGTTCTTAGGGGGAGATAAGCAATATTTGCACTGCTTTTATATTATAATAATGGTTCATCTAGCATACAGGAAACAAAGGTGTACACAATCATATTGGTGCATTAGTCACAGGGGGAGAATGCACATTTTCAGTAGAATTTTTTGCTTCTCAAAGGGGGAGAAGAATAAGTTTGGGTGTGTTGTCTGTCAGGCCCTTTGCCATTGTTGTCAAAGGGGGAGAGAGGAAATATGTGGTTGAAATCAATGCCAAAGGGGGAGATTGTTGGCATTAGATTGTCATTGATGTCAACAGTTGAGGTGATGCAGTGGACAAAGATGTAGAGATGGTAAGTGCCATAGAGAGCAAGTGCAGCTGGACAGAATGATAGTCCCACTCCCACTGGTCAGAGATGTAGAAACATGCAGACATCAGGTTGGCAAAGTACTGGTGAAGATGTACGAGAATGAGTGCCCCAGAGGAAGATGAAGATGCAGGGATGATGAATGTCCCAGAGTAAAGATCAGCTTGATAGAGAATGTGTAGATGGATAGAGCTGAGTGATGATACCCAATAAATATTGGGCAGATACAAAAGATTTGGTGCAATGTGAGATGTTGTTCTCAAGGCAAAAGAATCTTGGTGTGGAAGTTTAGACTAGATAATTTTAGGTGTTGCAACAATGCCATATGATTATCTTGAGGGAAAACATCAAGGTGTCATAGATCAGGTAACTCATAAAGATGCAAGTCATAAAGTCCTATAGATAGTGAGCAAACAAATCTGACCAAAAAAATGGAGGTGCAAAAATGTATAACACATTATGTTAGTCGCACACAATTACACACAGTGTTAGTTTCCACACCGTGTTAGTCACACTCAGGGATATGGAAGGAAAGCATGAAGTGTCATTCAGACATGTAATTGGACAAGTAAAACACAGTTATTTTAGTTGGAAATGCATTGGACAAACTAGTTTGATTCAGAAAAAGTATGGTTGTAGTTTGACTAACATGTTGTGTTAGTCGTACTTTGTTGCATCGATATGTGCATAACACATCTTGTTATCGCTATCACTATCTCAAAGTGAACTCTCTGCATTCACCAATGGCTTCTACGAAACTACAATAAGAGATAGAATATGCATAACACACCAAGTTATTGTCATCACCATTTCGCTAGACAACACTTCATGCTGACCAAGGCAAGCACGAAATAGAGAAAGTACATAATACATAGGTTTTTGATCTTCGCTACTTCGCAGTAAGGTTTATGTGCTAACTAACATGCTTTGAGAAACTAAAATGTGCATAATGTGCATGAATTTGACTGTCGTCAAGGACGTTCACCATTTCGCTAAGGTGACTATCAAAGAGCTTTGACCAATCGAGAAACAATGAAAAGAAGTTGGAGGTCGTGCGATAATGTGAGAAGTGCATAACATGCATGTTAGTCGACCTGTAGATTACATCAACATTTGATTGTCCACGTGGAAAGGCATCTGAGTTATTTCTAGGGCCATGTTTGCATGTTGATAGACTCAAAGGTCCACGTGACGGTTGACTGACATTGACTGAGCGACTTGGACGATGATTTTGAAGACAAGTGGCTTGTAGGTGGTCGAATATGGAAATCTGATATATAGAGGTCAGTGCTTGAAGATGGTGGATCTTAAATGAGGTTGTTGTTGATCCAATCAGAGCAGGTTGAGATAAAAGGATGGAGAATGCATTAATGGTGACCAAGCTACTGATTGTTTGTGTGGATCGAGGAAGGATATCAGATCTCATCGGGCAGATGAAGCTTACTAGACTTAGTAATCGATACATAGAGAATTATCTGAAGATAGAAGACAATGTGTTTATTATGGGAAGCTATCTGTCTAAGTGGTGTGTACAGAGAATCCGATCAGTATGCAGATATGAACTCTTAGAGACTCAAGAAGATATTTTTTTGAATCTATTCTTGGAGAGAAATCTTGTAGGTACAAAGATGACTAAAATAGTGTAGTCTTGATGTGACAGAGGCAGGTGTGTAGAGTTGGCAGAAGTAATGAGGTGGACACTGAACTGAAAGAACATAGCAGTGAACTAGAAGAAAATATAGAGTTGCACAGCTGCAAAAAGTGTGTGTGAAGACAGTTGTAGAGACAGAAAGGCAGAGAACAATAGAGTTGCAAAAAAACAAGAGAATGCATAGCCAAGGTAGATAACACAGTGGGTTATATACATTGTGAGTGGCATAGGAGGAGTGGTTAGAGCAAAAACTAGAGAGTAATTTTCAAAGACAAGAAGAAGTCAAAGAGAAAAGCACAAAGGTGCATAATAGAGATTAGAGACGAGCGAATTGTGAGTTGTGGCAATAACACAACAGGTTAGTCACACATAGTGGAGTAGAAAAAGAAGACCGATTTACAGAGACAGGAAGGCAGAGATGAAGCATCAGTGAGATGTCATTTTAGAGCAGCAATAAGGTGTTACAAAACTCATTTGTAACAAGGTTTTTCACTGTATCAATTGTTTATTGAGTCATTCTAAATCTCTAAGTGGGTTCTCAGAGCAAGGGTAGGTGCTCCTTTGAGTAGGTGCTTATAAAGTTAGGGGTTGGTGCTCCTTTGGGTTGGTGCCCATAAAAGTCATAATCAGTGATTTATTTCTAAGGCTAGATTGGAGTAGTAGACTCTAGCAACATTTCTCAACGAGGTTTTTCCCACATTGGGTTTTCCTCGTATATTTGGCATCATATGCTTGCCTTGTGTGTGTGTGTGTGTTTTAATTTATCTGCATCTTTAGTTTTTACACACTCTAAGTTTTAAAAGTTTTAAATATACACTGATTCAGCCCCCCTCTCAGTGTCCTATTGTGTTCCTTCAAGTGTATCTATAATATTGGTTTGGTATATTTTTCTTTGGTTAGTGATGAATTGCCATGTGATAGCAATAAAAATGCTATAGTACTATAAAAATAATTCAAAATAGTTGTTACATTGAACAAGAGATTTAAACAAGAAGAAAACATTAACCAACAAATATTTCCTCCACTTCTCATGGAACTAAGAGATGTAAATTTGGCTATTGATGAGTGTAAATTATTTAATGATAATAACTAATGTTGACATAGATACAGAAACTAAACGAAGAATATGCCAAAAAGATTCATTTTTTCACCAGTTGCTATGGTGTTATTGATTGCAAAGGATGTAAGAGTTATGTTAAACTCCAATATTTGGATAGAAGTAGGTATTGGAAATGGATCTCTATATTACATTTGAAATTTAATATAAAAATTGGAGATTGTATTGCTAATGAATGTTATGGTAGAGTTTAATAGCTACCTAGGGATACCATATGAAGATAAAACTCTACATATAATTTCAATTGCTCCAATATTAAGGGGGCACACAATCCAACAACCCTTATGGTTGGTTTGGGCATTGATAATACACAAATCACAAATTTTGATTCTTTCAAGAGTCACAATTGACATAGGATACAAAGAAAGAACATGGTTGGTATTTGTGACTATATTTCATGTCAAATAATTGGAAGAAACAATAATACTTCCACCATTTACACTTAACTATTATGAGAAGATGAAAAAAGAGGAAACAACTTTCCAAACATAAAGTTGAAAAGGAGAGACTAAATTTACTTGATAATAACTAAATAAATACAGGTAAATAATGTATGTGAACTACATAACCTTTGATTCCCTTAAGGGATATGTAGTAAGGCCATTTAGAATGATCCCTTGAGGAATAAGTCAAAGTAGATGGATTTGTAACAATATAAAACTCTTCATTTCTATTTTTAACTTCTATTATCATTCAAATGAAGTTTATTTCTTAATTTTTTTTTAACTTGTGTTGTTTACATGTTATGACTATATGTACTACTAGCATATATATCTTTGCAAAAACTAATGTAAAAGATGTTGATCATGTCACCTATTTCTTAATCAACTTTACATATATTAGAAATTGCACCTTGGTGTACAATGGGTATGCCAAAGAGGTCTAGAAATTTATTTTTTTCTATTAGTTACAAACATTTGTGCATTATACAGGGTTAGTTGGTAGGTGTATTGGTGAAAATTTGGAATTAGGGTTTCAATTAAGATAATAAAACCATTAACACGCCAAATAAGCCAACACATTAAAAGAGGGGTGAACCTAATAGATTTAGCCACAATCCAAACAAGGAAAGGGTTGAAATTCTGATTAGATTCATTGGTTAGGGTTTGTTACCCTCTTTCTTAGCTAAAATTGGAATGCAATTATGAAATAAGGGTAAAACAACAAATAACTAAAGTCAATTGTTATAATAGAATACTACATATATCGGGCATGAAGCCACAAACTAAGATCTGGGCAAAGAAGATGTTTAGAACTTGTTCCCAAAAGTTCGGCCTAATTTTTTGCCTTGGTCCTCTGAATTTTGCTTTGTCGAAAGCTAAACCTATTCATCGTTGTCGATTTTGTTGGAATCCTCGAGTATAACTCCTAAACCTATTTCTTGCAAACAAAAAGAGAGGGAAAGATGTTGTGGATAGGGGTTTTCCTTAGGTCAAACCTAGTTTAGGAATTAACCTTGAAATTGAAATGGAAATTACAACAAAATGCTCTCCTTTTGAGGGAAGACCAGCTCTGAAGTAAAAATGCTTGTAATTGAAATATACCTTGATGAAGTTTAGTTTGATCCTCATGCCTGGGTTTTAGGATGTCTTGTAGAATGTCTTCAAAGAAGGTTGATCATGGATGCCATCTTGAATGCATAAACTTGACTTCACTTCTACTCCAATGCTTGATGAATGACTAATTTCTTGCTCACTTGAATTGAATTTGCAATTAGGATCATAATTTTTCCTCATGGAAAGTTAGGCTTTCAAATGAGAGGAGTGGACATCCTTTTATACTTGACTACCCAAAAATTAATTAAATTTTCAGAGTAGGCCTATATGGGATCAAATTTCTTGCTTATCTGAGATGACCATTATGGGGACCAAAAATGGGCACTAATTGAGAGAACCAGGGTGCTAGGTGCCCTAGTTCTGAGCTAGGACCAAGGCACCCAACACCCTGGTCCTATCAATTAGGACTCGGGCTTGAAGGAAAGGTAGAGAAGGAAATGACAATGTAGATCTATGGATGGTGTGAGCAGAATTAGAACAAGCATCAAGCATCAAAAGTCGAAGTGCTAAGGTGAGGTCTAATTGAGGACAAAATTGTATGAGGATACAATTTACAATGCTACAATTAGCCCCCACTTTAGCAGGAGTATGAGACTAAGTATACTCATGGTGTAAAGTACAAAGTCGCATTGAAAAACATTCGCCAAGATATCAAAGAGACAATATACAAACAAGCCCCTAGGGACTTTAGGATTTTATTACTCTAATATCAAGATAAAAGGGACAACACATGAAAGGAAAAGAGAGAGAGAATGACTACATTGGCCCCTAGTAATATTTTCCTACTATGAGTCATGAAAAAGAAAAATACCCAATTACAAAGAAAAAAATTCAGTTTGCAGAGTAACTTGAGTATCAAAAACATGTCATGGTGTGTGCATAATGTGTAACATTTAGTGGAGTGTATGCCCCCACATTAAAGCGATTGCATATGCCTTATCGAGAGCAATTTCTTTAAGGTATCATGCATCCAAAAAGACAAGAATGTTACCACAATGAGATGCCCCCAAGAAAGGACAAATCAAAGGATATTGGTCACAAAACATATATGAAAAATCACATAAGAGATCCACTAACTCTGGGGTTAGTATTCTCTTATGATGAATAATGTATATCAAAAATATTTGTATTGAATTGACCTCATCCCCCAAAGCTAGTGGAACTACAAATACAATGGAAGAAGAGAACAAGAGAGAAAAAATAGGTGCCTTTTTTAGTCAACATGGAAGAGAACAAAAAGAGATATCAACACTTTACATCGTCCCCAAGTAGACAACACAAGGAACAACATATAGAAGAATTGAGATACAAATAGAGGAATGTCACAATGGATTTGGTCTCTTTATTACCTTTCACCAATGGAGTAACAAGGGTCATTAAAAGAGAACCTAACACAACATGTCAAGCAACACATCATAAGGAAGCACATTACGAACAAGAAAACACACAAAAGAGGATCTATGACATGGATGAAGCTAGTCAAGCAAATCATTCGCCTCCTAATCTTGTTGAACATTATTTAGGGATGGTGCACAAGATGCAAGAGGATCCACTTCAAGTACAACAAATGGAGCTTCCACAAGTTCCAAACAAGAACCATGCTCTACTGATGAGTCACTTTGTTTGTCACTAGGAGATAGGGTTAATGCTTTTGAAAAATGTGAAGATAACTCATGATTAATTTCAAGAAGTTCATACATATCATCAAAATCATTAGAATCAACATTGTTGGCATGAACAACATTATCATCATCTAGATTAATAAAAATAGGATCTCTAACACGAAAAGAAGTTTAACCATCATTTTTCTTAAGCATTTTTAGTTTAGGTGTTTTGATGTGAACTTCCTCCCTAGGATTAAGCAAAGGTTGGAAAAGTGGGACCAATTCAATATTTGGTGTCTTCAAGGAGGAAATGTTTTGGGAAGCAATCTCATGATCCTTAGCACGACATCGTTAGTGGCGTTCTCTCACACAATAATTCCTTTTAGTCAAGACTTGCGAAGGTTGAGTATCAATAGACCGAGGCTTCTTTTCTTCCCTTATAAGAGGAGGAATATAAGAAACCCCAATAGGTTGGGGGAGACTTGATGCCAAGTGCTTTCCCTTGTAAGAAGGAGGAGGCAAGACTAAGGCATATAAGAGGAGTAGGAAGAAAACCAGGTCCATTATGAGGAGGAGGGGTATCCATAGGTGTAGGGTCTTTAGGTTTACTCAAGGACGTGATCATCTCATGTTTCAATTTTTGATAAGATAAGAAAAGGATGTCATTCGAGGCTTAAGAGGCTTAGGTTATTTAGGCCAAAAGTAATTAAGAGTGAAATTTCCACTCTTCATTGTGGGTTGGTAAAGGCTATGGTTAATTGTTATAATATTACCATTATGAGGAAATTTCAAACATTTATGAATTGTAGAAGGGATAGCTTTCATGGAAGAGAGCCAAGGATGTCCAAACTTCACATGAAATTGATGCAATGTAGGAATTATAGCAAAGTACCAGCCTTAATGAGAAGAGTAATAGAACCAATAGTAGGGCAAGAGAAACCACCATACACCTTAATCATAACATCATATTTATCACATGTTACTTGATGCAATTGTTAATTATAAAGATGTTCTTCAATAATCACGTTTACCATACATATTGGATCAATGACCACCCCTCATGAGAGTTTGTCTTTGATCTTCGCAGTGATATATGATGGGTCATCAGGTGCAACAATAGTCTCACTAGGATCAAAAGTAATGCATGTGTATTTTGGAGGTGTAGGTTTGTCAACAAAGTTCACAACATTATTAGATTCTACACCAAGGTCATTGGGAGAAAAATCAAGAGACTCAGACTCAACAACATTGGTAGAATGAGAAGGGAGTGGATTGGTAAAGATTTGGAGGTTTTGATTAGGAGGAGCTATGGATTTATGCCCTTTTTCATTTCCAGAAGGTACAAATATAGTATTGTTATCAATGAATTCTTGGATCTTATTTCTCAACTTGTAACACTTCTCAGTATCATGGCTAGGTTGACGATGATATTGACATAAAGTTGTAGGATCATGGTAAGGTGGCAATGGTTTAAAAGTGTCAATTGTCTTGATGGGAGGAAGTTGCAACACATTATCATTCATTAACCTCAATATTATACTATGCAAAGACTTGAAAAGAGGAGTTAATTATTTTCTAAAGTTTTTGGATAAAGGGGCCACACCTAATATTGTGGCTACCACTTGAGTGTTGATGTTGTCATTTATCTTGATGAAAACTTTGTTGGGTTTGAACTCGATAAACAATTTTTTAAGCACTCTCATTCTTATCAACTGGAGCCATTGAAGAGGGTGATTCAAATTGACTCACTTAAAGCTGATAATTATGAAGCACTACACACAATTGTGTAAAATAAATAAAATTAGAAAATAGAAGCTTATCTCTAATATCTTTTTGTAAATTAGAAATGAAATTTTTTGAATATCATGATCAAACACTTGATAAGCAATTTGAGAATGCAAATGTTTGTATTTACCAATAAAATCAATCACTTTTTATTTAATTCCTTGCTTATAATGAATCAAATCAATTAAAGTAATCTTTAGAGGACCAATGTTATAAATTGAACATGTTGAATAAAAGCATTAGCTAATTGTTGAAATGAAGTAATGGAACAAGGAGATAAAGGACAATACCATTGCAAGGCTTTATCTCTAAAGGTTCTAGTAAACAATCTAGCCATAAGTCTTTGGTCATGAGAAAAATCACTACACAAAGTTTGAAATGTCTTCACATGAGTCAAGGGGTCACCTTTTCCATTATACAACTCCAATTGAGGAACTTCCATATGCTTAGGACGTACCACACAAACAATGTCATTGGATGGTGGGCTCGCTACATCAAATGTGAGAACATTGAACTTGGATTGAGTTATGGAAGACAATTGATGTTGTAAGGATGTAACAATTTGAGCCAGGTTATTAATGGTTGCTTCAGTGGATGGATTGGAATTGGAAATATTGGATTGTGATGGTGGAGTCACATTATTATATGTAGGTGGAGGTTGAGAATAAGGAGGTAGAACAATGTGGTATGTTGGTATGGGAGATGGTAGTAAAACAAATGGAAGTTTCATGGAAGGAGGTATGCAAGAATATTGATTAATAGGATTGCCCTTATGACTAATATGTGTAGGATTAACATTTTGTGTGGAAGTAGTCATGATAGAATATGTAAATGTAGGCACACTAGGAGAGGATGTAGGCATATGAATGGAATGGTTAACTTGGCTAGTGGGTTGAGAGTAACCAAGGACATCAACACAACTTTTGATTGGCATAATATTTGTATCAATATTATGAGGAAGGCCATGCAACAAATATACACCTATGTTATCACTTTGCACCATTCTTTTTAATGCTTCAATCAAGGGGATTGCTTCACTTTCCAAGTATTTTTTACTTATCCATTGTTGAATATTCTCAAATTCATTGTCAATATTCTCTAGTTGATCAATAGTAACCCTATTTAGTGATTCATCCACATCATGAGAAGTATGAGAAGAATGGGGATAAATGATATCATTTGTTGGATTAGAGGAAGCACAAACATTCTCATGGAACAAGTTATCTAACTGAGGCTCCATATCCTTAGTGTTTAAACCTTGGGAAGTCTTAAGTCTATAGTTTCTTCTCACTGGAATATTGTATGTGGAACTAATGGTAACAAAACTCATGCACAAAGGACGGAAAATTGGATGCAAAAACTATGATTAAACAATGCAATTCTTTGTAAAAATAATTGATTAACCACGCAATGTGAATTATGATATTGAATATTAAGCTTCTAAATCTAAACATAACATGTCATAATAATCAAGTCTAAAAACACAATTGAAAAATTATGCAACCCACAAGTCAATTTTAGAATAATAAATTAGGGTTTTTTTTGTATTTAACCTCTAAATTTATATAATTCAATTGCAAATAAGATTTAGGAGTGCAAATATTAATGTTAAAGTGCATACAAATTAGATAGAGCTAAGACAATAAATTATAAATAAAAATGAAAGAAGTCGGGTTCACCAAAATGTAATGGTGGGAAAAATAGGGTTTCACAAGTTATGCTTTGTAAACTAGGAAATGACTTAACTTTCTCATGCCAAAACATTAAAAGAAGGATAAATATAATAGGAATTGAAATTGAAATAGGAACCGAAATGGAAATTACTGCAAAATGCTTTCCTTTTGAGAGAAAGGCCAACTTTGAAGTAAAAATGCTTGTAATATCAAAATCAAAATATACCTTGATGAAGTTTTGCTTGATCCTCATGTAAGGGTTTTAAGATGTCTTGTAGAATCTCTTCAAACAAGGTTGATCATGGATGCCATCTTGAATGCATAAACTTGACTTCACTTCTACTCCAATGATTTATGAATGACTAATTGCGTGCTCACTTGAATTTAATTTGCAATTAGGATCATAATTTTGCCCTCTTGGAAAGTTAGGTTTTCAAATGAGAGAGGTAGATCTCCTTTTATACTTGATTTCCCGAAAATTAATTGAATTTCTGGAGTAGGCTGACATGGCATTAAATTTATCGCTTGTATAAGATGATCATTATGGGGACCAAAAATGGGCCCTAATTGAGAGGACTAGGATGTTGGGCACCTTGGTCCCAAGCTAGGACCAGGGTGCCCAATGCCCTAGTCTTGTCAATCAAGACTCAACCTTGGAGGAAAGGCAGAGAAGGAGATGAAAATGAATCTCTAAGGATGGTGTGAGCAGAATCAAAACATGCATCAGACATCGAAAGCCAAAGCACTAAGGTGAGGTCTAAGCAAGGATGAAATTGTATGCGGATACAATTTACGATGCTACAATAGGACAATTAGAAAATGGTGTTGTTTGTTCAAAAGAAGTCTCAATATAGAAGTGATAACTTCAAATCAAATATGAATCCACTAATAAGAATCCAACCACAAGTGAAATGAAATCTCCAAATCAAGAAGATATATCAGGTTTTTGTTGGTTGAAATTTTACAAACTAAAAGAGTGTACAAAATTGTGGTTTCAACCACAACAACACGAGATTAAATCTCTGCTAATTATTAAGGTAAGGCTCCCCCTATGATTCACTACTCTATTCTAATAAAATAAGATACAAACTTTTTAACTCTCATTCTAACATGGGCAGTACATCATCCTATCCTCTTTTTCCAAGATAGGTGCTAATCTTTTCCTCTTTTTTCAAGAAAGAATTTGCAATATAGAGCAGAAAATATTCTTACAATTGCTTTGTTAGAAATTAACTTGGAAAGAAAGAACAATATAATATAGATAAGAAAATAAGCAAAGTGTCTGTAAAGGTGCAAAGTCCTATGTTGCTTCTCCGAGACTGGAAAGAGTGCTTAAGCCCAAAGTCTTAATATTCACTACTGTCCTATCAACCTTTTCACAAATTCTTTTGTAACCCAAAGAGTTAACTAAGAAAATCAAAATAAAGCTCAAAGTCTTTAAAATGATTCCTAGCTTCACCTTTGATAATGCTTTTGTGATATAATAAAATGAAGCTCAAAGTCTTCAAGTTACTATTTCCTTTCCAAGATGACACAATAAAGCACAAAGTCTTTAAAGCATAACCTTAATATATCTCTACTAAATTTAACTTGAAAGTAGCAATATGAAACACAAAGTCTTAAAAATGATATGGCTTTCACCAATTCCCAATTATATTAACAATAGTCAAGATATGACACAAAGTTCACAAATTAACAATTGCCTCTATCCTTTAACAATACTATCCCAACACACCTTCACTTGATCAATACGAGAAATTATAATGAAAATAACATAAGAACACTCTCACCATAAAATACTATTGAATCCAACACAAAGTCTGGATTCCAAAGTTTTCTTCTTATTTCATGAAGTTTGTAAAATCACAAAAAGGAACACAAAGTTTCACTTTTAGTTCTTCACTTCAACAACATTTCAACATATAGATTAAAGATAATAGATGGAAATTATAATGAGCGGCCTCATACATATAGAAGAGAAGTGCAACATGAAACTAGGAAAATACTATGACTAATTCAAGAAGTAGTCCTAATTGACTTTGGACTCATGCATTGCCTAAGTGCAAAAAACTAAATAGAAAATGACACTCCGAGTGTCAATGTCTTATTAAAAAATGCATCTAATATGAAAATTACTAAGTGTTAATAGACACTCTGTTTTGATCTTGCTTCATGAATTCCTCAAACTTTAGCAAAGTCACTTTCATCTATTCCTAATTAGGTCCTTTAGTGTGACCTATGATGACCATGACCTGAGTGATAGAATCTCTGAGGTTCATGTAGCATTTCTCATGTTTCTTTAGAAGTGAGGGTAGACCATCCAAATTGACTTGGATATCTACCAGCTTATCAATTGAAGCTAATGAAAAAAATTATTTATCGATCTCTTCACCAATCAACAAATTGAACTCTTTGATGATGTCATCTTCCTAAAGGGGCTTCTGATTCTCATCGTGGAAAGTGCAAGGAAGAGATGACATCTTCTTGATGATGTCTTTCTCTTTATCATTACATTATTTTGTGCTTTCCTCAAATATTTGATAAACATCTCAAGTGTGTTCATCTGATGTTCTAGTATTTCTCTTTGTTCAATGTACATATCCCTTGAAGGGATAACTCCATTATCAACTAAAACATCCAACTAGAAATCTTCTAACTTCAACCAAGAGTCAAAGTCCTTGTCATGTGTTTCCAACTCATTTGAAACCAAATTCAAAGTTTTATCAATGTCAACTTTCACCTCCTCCAAGTTGTTTACAAGAGTAACTGCTCAACATAGGAGGTGGGTTCCCTGGCTCAACAACCTATCCATCCATTCACCAACTGTTCTCCCATGAGCATTTACCTGTTCAACTTGTTTGACAATATGTTCATCCACTGAAGAAGTGACCAACTCAATTACGTCTGATGATTTGGTAATTTTAATCAATACTTCTGTGAGCCGATCAACTTGTTTTTTCAACTTATCTTTCTTTTCCTTCTCCTCATTGAACATTGCAACAAGATATTGGAAAGAAGTTTGAGCATCTTCGACTACACCCTGATGAGTTTGTTTACCCAGAGAAATCCTTTTGAAGACATAATCAGTTGGCCATACTGTATCAAGATTTGTATCAAGAGGGGGAATAGTCATCTCCACATATTTGTTTTTCAACTCATCCACCTTCACCCTAGATAGAGTTTTAGCCTTCTTGTTTCCTTTGGGTTTAACAGGAACCAATTGATTGAAATTAAAATCATCTGGAGATACTGCTTTCTTTTTCCTCTTGGGAGTGTTAGACACTAACTAGGGTGGCAATGATGAATCTTCATCTACTCCCATAGACAAACCTTGTGTAGCCGATTCCCGTGACCAAACACTAGTAGTAACAATGGGTAGAGTTGAGGTAACAATGGCTAGTGGATTTGAAACAATAGAAACCTTAGAAGGAACTTGGGTTTCTAACATGAACTTATCAAAATCTTCCAACATGGAAGAAGTGACATCAAACAAATTAGGAAGGAAAATAGTATCAAGATTGTCATGAGGTGAATCTAGGGCATACTCACTTGTTGAAGTGGAGGGAATAACATGTATTTACGGAGCTTGGGATGATATGACACAGTAGAACCCAAAGGAATAACATTAGTAACTGAGACTGAAGTAGTACCTATAATATCACATGATGCAAGAGGAATACCTTCGTGTGTCTCTTGAGAATGGGAAGTACTTGAGATTTCAAGAAATCCCTCCTCATCAAATTCTCCTTCCTCTTGTTCATCTTCTTCTTGGAGTTGTTCATCTTCATTTACTTCTTCTCCTTCAACTTCATCATGGACTTGAGTCTCTTGAGTTGAAGATTCACCTTGAACTTTACCCTTTCCAATAGTGAATTTGAATTTAGGGGCTTTAGGAGTCGCAGGATCTTGCCTATTCTTGGTTCTTAATTCACAAGTCTTTCCCTTGGGTCCTGCAACATCATTTTCAAATGATTTAATATTTAAAGGCTTCATCTATGAGCCATGTAGGTTCAACCAAATAGTGGTATTATCAAGAATCTTCTGAAATATGACCCTTATAGAAGTGTTCTCCTTTTGGGACCATTGAATGAGAGACAGATGTAATCCAACAAATTTGTTTCTTTCATATGCAGGATCAAGGATGTCACCATCTTCTTCAAGATCTTCAAGAACTTTTGCAAGATCAAGATTTTCAAATTGTTCTACTGTCAACTGATAGTAATCCATTCTCCGGGCATCCTCTTCAATCTTGCAATCTACCCACATATCTTCAATTCAATGAATATGAGTATAGTTCTTCTTAGTCTTATTCTTCATGCCTCTATAGTCAAAGAACTTATTGGCTTCGAAGAATCTCATTGTCACCCTTCTCATCTCATCCTCCATGGCACAAGCCTTGTAGATGGAATTGATGGAATACCTCCCTATGGTGATGGAGAACTTGAGACTTGTTTTATGTGCTCTAGACTGACACTCATGGATATATATCATCTGGCGAGCCATCTCCATAAGAATAATCTTATCTGATGGATACCTTGGGATCATGAAGGATTCTCCATTAAAACATCTAATCCTGATATATGTAAAAGTGGGAAACTGAAGAAAAATGTAACCATGTTTACTCACCACCTTCCATGCCTCACCTAATACTCTCTTGTTCTGAAGGTCCTAATCAAATAAGCACATGTAGTGAGCAAAGAAAGCACCATCTACTCTCCTGAAATGGTGTAAACTCTCCTTGAGAGTTAGCTGAGAGAAATACTTGTAAACATGAACTTGGCTCCTGTCACCTATAGT
Organism: Cryptomeria japonica; assembly: GCF_030272615.1. Taxonomy (NCBI): domain Eukaryota; kingdom Viridiplantae; phylum Streptophyta; class Pinopsida; order Cupressales; family Cupressaceae; genus Cryptomeria; species Cryptomeria japonica. Next base: position 356,629,266 of record NC_081407.1, on the reverse strand, counting down.
TGATAGACTTGGAAAATGCCTTATTGAGGCAACTACATAGACAAGATAAGAAGTCATGTAGAATTTCAAGGTGGTAGGAACCTTGGTCAACTGTTCACATAGAGCATCTACAATTTGCTTGCCCCAGAAGATCTTCTTCTTATTCTATCTGAAAACATGAATGTATTAATACATCCATTTGTGGTAAGTATTTGAAGTCAGAAGGCCTTTTACTCTACTGAGAAGAGTAATAAGGTCATTGACCTCCTCAATTAAGTCACTGCGAGAAAGATTCTTAGGCCACCTATAAATTGTAGGCCTAGGTATTTTTAGCCAATTCTCATTCATATTTCTCTAAATTATTATCAAAATAAGTAATAGTTGATTGCATGTCAATATCTGCATATTGACCTATAAGAGGACATTTGAAGATTATATCAAAAAATCCTCATCAAGCTTGATGAGTGTTTTATTCCCATCCACATCATTCACTAATCTGGTGGTAGAGTCATATTTGTTGGCAAGAGCCAACACAAATCTGGATTTTGAGCCGACATGGGAAAAGCGGCCACCAAATGAATTTCACTGTTTATGGTGAGCTCCATCTTGCAAGAAATAGGTGGTGATTTTAGTCTCTTCAAGAACTCATCGAGATCTACATGACCGATCTCGGTGTCCCTGATATTGTCGATATTTGATGTCACGAAAGAAGGGGGAAACATTGGATGTATTTTTTGCTCGGAGAGGGTTCTGACATTTGCTGCAATGCATCATGAAAAGATCATCATTTGAAATGATTATCCTCCATAAAAATCTTCATTTGATAGGAAAAGTCCATCGATTGAGCACAATGATCAATTTGTATGTGTGTGCATTAGGTGCAAATCAGACTTATAAGTCTGATTTGCACTTAACATAAATGTAAAATCAAGACCAAGTTCATATCGGACTTAAAAGTTTGATTTTCACTTCATACAAAGCATATCAAAAAGGTAATGTCTATCGGAGTTATAACTCTGAAATATATTATGGGAAAAAACTCACAAAGTAGTGTAAATCGGAGTTATAACTCCCATATACACTAGTTATAATGTAACTAAATGAGTTAAATGTATATCGAACTTAAAAGTTTGATCTACACTTTATATAGGAAAAGTCATGGATGAGTGTCGAGCGAGGTTATAATCCCGACCGACACTTTCAAAAGAGAATAAAAAATGGTGTTGGTCGGGGTTTAAAACCCGCCTGACACTGTAAAAAAGAAAAGCACAAAGAATGTATTTGGTGATGGTCAGGTTTGTAACCCCAACCACCACCAATACTACAAAGAGTGTGGAACAAAAGGGATGGGTCGGGGATATGACCTCGATCACCACCAAGTCATAGATTGTGGTGAGGATTGGGGTAATACCCCAACCCAAGCATAATCACCATCAACAATATCAAGAGGTGAAAGTGGCGGGGGTGTATGCCCACCACACACCATGATGCATGCCATGGTGTGTGATGAGCATACAGTCCCGTCACCACCATGAAGCAAAACTTGGATGATCAAGTTGGATTTGTAATCTAATGCATATCAAGGTAATCCTTGGTATGTGTCAGGTTTCAAATCCGATCCCTAACAATGTAAAAACTAGGGCACAACAAGATAAAAATGGAAAGCTTAATAATTTGAAGGCTTTGAGAAATGGATACATACCATGATTTCTATGAATGAAGCTTGAGTAAAATTGAGCTCTTCACACCTCCAAGAAAATGATAATGAAAAATTAGGGCCCTATAATCAGAGAATAAATGGGTAAAGAAACCCGATTTGAAACAAATTTCTCAAAACATTAGTTACAAAATCGTGCATAATTAAGATGTAAATCGGACCTATGGGTTCGATTTGCACTTAAACGACCAAAAAGGTGTAAGTCAGACCTATAGGTCCGATTTACATCAAAATTGATTACCAAGGTGTATAATTAGGGTTAAAACCCGATTTTACACCTAACGACCAAAGATGATGCAAAATCGGAGGTAAAACCTGATTTTGCATCAAAACATGGAAGTTCACTTTTTAAGTTAAAATTTTGAAAGTTTTAACTTAATGAGGGAATTTCAATGTCAAATAATGCATATTTGAGGATGAATGAAACAACCAAAATGCCTCATTTTCTTGACTTTGAAAGAAAAAAGGACAAATTATGAAAAATTCGTAGGGGTTGTCCTGTTTTTACGCAAAACAAAAATGAGGACAACAAGCTCCATTACCAATATTTTAATCATGTCATGTTAGAGAGAGAGAGAGAGAGAGAGAGAGAGAGAGAGAGAGAGAGAGAGAGAGAGAGAGAGAGGTGGAAGAAGCAATATGAAGAGATTCACACACACAAGCTCCATTACCAATATTTTAATCATGTCATGTTAGAGAGAGAGAGAGAGAGAGAGAGAGAGAGAGAGAGAGAGAGAGAGAGAGAGAGAGAGAGAGAGAGAGAGAGAGAGAGATGGATAGAATGGATAGATAGAGAGAGGGAGACATGTCTAGAGATGGAGAGAGGAAGATAGATGTAAAGAGGAATATCAAGAGAAATAGATATAGAGATAGAAAGAGGGAGAGGGAGAGATGAATATGGGGAGAGATAGGGAGATATAGATGTAAAGTGATAGACATAAATGAGTTTGAGGAAGAGGGAGAGATAGGTAGAGATATATATGGTGAGAGAATGATATAGATAGAGATATAGAGATATAGAGAGGGGGGGGCAAAGAGATAGAGAGATGAATAGAGAGTAGAAATAATAAAATAGATATAAAGAGAGGGAGAGTGGGAGAGAGTAGGGGAGAGATAAAGGGATAGAGTAATAGGGGGAGATAAAGAGAGTGAGAGATAAAGAGGGAGAGATGGACAAATAAGGGGATAGGGGGAGCATGTGAGGGAGAGATGGGGATAAATCAAGTGAGGTAGAGAGTGAAAGGGAGAGAGATAGGTAGTTGAGTGAGAGAGAAAGAGTGATATGAAGAGATGAAGATGTCTAGAGAAAGATATAGAGAGATAGGGGATGTATATGGATAGATATAGATAGAAAGAGATAGAGATAGAAGTGAGAGGGAGATAGAGTGAATCGGAGAGAGAGAGAGAGAGAGAGAGAGAGAGAGAGAGAGAGAGAGAGAGAGAGAGATGTGAGAGAGATGTGAGAGAGATGTGACAAGGACAAGGAACAAAGAGAGGTATAGAGAGGGAGATAGATGACAAATATTGATATAATGAGATAGGAAGATAGATATAGAGGGGTAAAGAGTGAGAGATAAAGGAGGTAATGGAGAGAGAAAGAGGGAGGGGGAAAGAGAGATGGAAAATTGAGATAGGGAATGAGAAAGAGAGTATGTGTATAGGTGTGAGAGAGATATGGAGATATAGATAGGGATAGAGAAATAGGGAGTGTGTGTATGAGCGAGAGAGATGTGGAGATAGAGATAGAGAGGAAGAGATATATATACAAATAGATAGAGGGATGGGGAGAAATGGAGAAGTAAAGAGGAGAAGTAAAGAGATATAGAAAGAGGAAGTGTTAGGGAAAGAGGGAGTGAGAGGAAAAATGATGATAGGTTATTGAGTATGATTTGAAATGTCGATTGAAAAATGCACATAGTTTAATCCAAAAAAAATATTGCAATTATTCATGGACTGTAGAAAGATGATTTGAAATGTCGATTGAAAAATGCACATAGTTTAATCCAAAAAAAATATTGCAATTATTCATGGACTGTAGAAAGCTCATACAAACTCAATTTTAACAAATGAATTTTTTTTTACAAAATTGAAGGTAAATATAGTTGAATTATTAAATAAATTAAATTTTAAAAAGTAAAATGATACTTCAAATAAAATATTAAATAATAAAGGTTTTCTTTAATATGATAGCAATGAATTTTTTTATGTTATTCAAATTTATTATGACCCCACTTTTTGGTCACCTTTTCATATATCAAATAAATTAAATAAAATTATAGATATAAAATCTGTATATATTATTAAATATTTTTAAATCAATGATCAAAATTTTAAAATCATTCATCAATTAAAAGATTCTTTAATTTTTTTCTTTCAATTATCTAAACTATTTTATATAAATTGTTTTTTCAATTATCTAAAATATTTAATATTAATTAAAAAATTATCTTTACTTTTTTTTTTTTTTCAAGCTTCTACATACAAGAGTATTAATCTTATAAAAAACAAACTAGTACATCCATTGAAAAATAGTTTTGATCCCTTCCCTTAAAACTTAATCCTCTCCATATAAGAGGCGGAGAATAAATCTCCATATAGATTGACATAGTTGGTGAAGGGGACAATAGTGTTGTTATCAAGCCCCTCCCAATACAATCTGAAAGCTTCTGCCACTCTCTTTTTCTTACTAACAACTTCTACATCAAAAGTCTCAGCAATGTAACCTTCCTCGGGGTTGGCCTGAACCGATTATAGAGTTGTTACAATGCCCCCCCCTGAGCTCCTCTTTCAGTATGTGATGGGCCAACCTCACTTCTTTATACTATAGCCCCGTGGCCTGCACAATGATGGTGAAGAATCTACTGAAAAATCTCACCATCGTGTTTATGTACACCAACAATAAACTCCATTCTGATCACACTTTGATTGCAAGCAACATGTATTCTTCATCTAAAGAGAGAATCCTCTTCAACTGATCATCCACATCCTCCTCCTGACAAATGTACACAACTCAAAAGTTGACTCTGCCTGTCATTTCCTTTATCCAAACTTGCACAAGAAATACAATAACAAAGTAAAAATTTGATGGCTTACTCCCTTGTGTGGTTTATATAAACCAAGGGCGCCCTAGAAAAATTTCCTTGAAAAATCACGACTTCTACTTTTTGGTAGAGATTTTACATCTTACTGCATCATCCGATCGCCTCAATCCAATCAATCTCGATTTTCTGCAAACAAATCCTCCTCCAAATCCTTTACATACCGCCTTTAAACAACTAAAATATTTGCAAGTACTAAGTCGGTTCTGACCATTCCTTAGAAGCAATTTAGTTAGATCGTTACTCATCTTTGTTGAGGACCAAATCTGTTCCTTATTGTCTAGTTCCATACCCATATTAGCAAGTTTATCAACTATGTTATTTGCTTCTCTCTCTATATGGGATATGGATACATTATCCAATCTCTTTATATCTTCTTGAATTATTTTCAACCAATTTATGAACTTCCAATTTTGTATATCATTTTTAGTTACTGCATTGATACATAACAATAAATTTCCTTCAATATCTATATTATTAATCTCCTTTCTAATACACAACTTAAGACTGTCTGCTAGTGCTTCAAATTCACCTTCATTATTCGAGGCTATACCCACATTCCTTGTCAAGGCCCATATACACCATCCTTTATCACTTTTGATGATACAACTGATCCCTGCTAGACCTGGGTTCCCTCTAGTAGCCCCATCAAAATTCATCATGAATCTTCCCAATGTTGGAGTCTTCCATTTGACACTTTTTCTAATCTGTCCTTTATTTGGGGCTAGATTTGTTGGAGGCTTAAGACTAGTCCATTTATTTTGGATATTAGAGTCCCATGTTGTGAAAAACAAATTCTTTTTAAACCTTTGATTGGAATTTACCAGTTCACATTTGCCTTCTTCAATCTTCTTAATCACCTCAGCTATCGGATGTGTCTTT